>NC_134643.1:45709856-46012886 GCF_030463565.1 Pelecanus crispus | reverse complement strand
CATAGCTCAGAAGACTAATAGGCCTTACACGTGATTCGTTTTGTAAGGAGGTTCCTGTTGCTACAGATGTCTGTTCTGAAACGTTCTAAGAAATTTAAGAGCCCAGCGCAGGGTTATTGTGAGCAAAATGCTTTGGTTGCGGTATATACAGGACCAGGCTACAACAAGCTTCTGCCTGTGAATGCTAACAGCAAAAGTCCATACTGCCACCCGTAACGCTGGGCTAGTGTGTTTGCATTTTACAATACCTGCAGCCAAAAAGATGAATAATTGCTTTTGATTTTTGGTTACAGAGATGCACAAAAATGAAAGCCATCAAACTTCTAACATAGGAATTTTAGATACCAAGAGTCATAACAAAACCTGACCAGTTCTGAAATCTAGACGCCTGCAGCTATCTAGGATTACGTAAAAAGATTACAAGAGCAGATGTCTATAACGAACAGCCAGAATCCAAGAGGAAAAAGTCCCATAAGGATTTAATCTCTGATCTGCTTTTAATGTACTTTCTTATAGTTAGTTTCACTCTTACCAACTCATCTGACCACAAGGGAAGCATATGATTTTGCAATTGCACTTACTTTTATCAAAACCATAAAGAGCTGATAGGGTAGGTGAGTACCTCTTCCCTTCTTTCCTCCTTCCTTCCTCTCTCTGAGGCTTGGATGAAGCTGGGTTCTGTCTGCAAAAAGCTGACACCCAAACACATCCCAGTGCTACAGAGAGTTTCTTCATTAGTCATATTAGAGTTCCTCCCCACCAGCAATTCTCAGCACATTTCCTCAAAGTGGACATGTTTTATAGACCCACAAATTCATGTTTATTTCAAGGAAAACTCAATGTTAAGCCTGAAGCAGTAAATCTTGCCTAACCTTTTCATTTTGACATCCCAAACCAGACCAACTATTGCACTTGTAATAATCCAGCTGGGAGGCTGGGACTGGCTTGTAAACTGGTGCAATCAAAAACTGTATCCCAGGAGTCACTTCTCTAGCATTTCTGTTGAAATGAAAGAAATGTAAAAGACAAACACAAAGTATAACTTCTGAAGTACAGAGAGTAGCCAGTGCAGTGCTACAGAAAGGGGAAAATACTTCTGGTTTTTCACACATGCATGAACACTTCTCCATGAATATAGAATATTATTTTTCTCTAAAGTTACTTTTCTATGTTGGGAAGACAAGCCACTTCTCTAGCAGCAGGTTTTGGTAAGAATAAGGCAAGTTGTTTAGTCTGGAGAAGAGGAGGCTGAGGGGAGACCTTATCGCTCTCTACAACTACCTGAAAGGTTTGTAGCGAGGTGGGTGTTGGTCTCTTCTCCCAAGTAGATAACGATAGAACAAGAGGAAATGGGCTCAAGCTGCACCAGGGGAGGTTTAGATTGGATATTAGGAAAAATTTCTTCACGGAAAGGGTGGTCAAGCATTGGAACAGGCTGCCCAGAGAGGTGGTGGAGTCACCATCCCTGGAAGAGTTCAAAAAACAGGTAGACATGGCACTTTCTGACATGGTTTAGTGGGCATGGGGGTTTTGGGTCGATGATTGGAATGATGATCTTAGAGGTCCTTTCCAATCTTAATGATTCCTACTTTTTACTTTCATTATAAATGATCCAGCCACCAAGCCAGGAGGCGTGGGGTTGCTACTCTAGCCTTAATTGGTTTAGTGTGGACTTGGTAGTGTAGGTTAATGGTTGGACTGGATGATCTTAAAGGTCTTTTCCAACCTAAACAATTCTGTGATTCTATGATTCTAAGATGCCTACCTAAAATGAGAAATAGCACGGGAAGAATCCCAGGTATGTTAAGGTAGGCCTGAACAATTTAGTGGGTAAGGGTGGGTCCACCTCAGATGAGAGTAACTCAGAGATACTTTTCCCGCTGATCTCTCTCCTATCCCAAGTCTATTCCTATCTAATCCCCGCACTTTTTTGCTCCCTAAATTCCCTTTGACTAGAGCCTAAGTATCACCACAAAGCTATTCCAACTCTCCCACTGCAGTATTCCCCTCCCTTTCTTTCATGTGAGTTTTCTCTTAGCTGAGCAGTGGCACTTCATGACCACATGCAATCTCCTCAGCCAGCTATGGCATTTAGGCTTTGCCAGGTCTACCTCCTGGAGTGCTCTGCTACTGCACTTGCACTCCCTATCCGTTAGCTGCCTTCTCATGGCCACCATAGTCAGCTGTCTTTCTTCCTCCACATAATATAATTTAACTACCCATGAGAAATACAGAAGAAAACAAAATACATTGAGGGGGTAGAAAAACGATAGCTAAATCCTGAAAAAATTTTTTTCAGGGTACACCAAGAATGTCCCCTCTTTTCTGAGTCAGCTCCTTTTCAGTGGGTGATGATTTTCACCTTCATTTAGTTCCCTGCTGACAAAGCACTATATGCAATGACACCGATCGTGGAACAGCCATACAATCTCCTCTGGCTGAAACAGCAGCTCCTTATCTGGAATCGACGGACATCTAGAGCTGCTTGAGGCACTGCACAGTGAATTCACACACATGCCGTAGGTCAGAGTTACTGTACACACACTGACCATATGAGTTGTGCAGGTGAAGAAGATTCAGCATGTCTGGCACGCAGACCCATGTCTGTCTGGGATTTTGGAGATGGAAATGTGGAACCAACCCTGGCAATATCCTAACATACAGTTAGAGCCTTCAGCCATCTGGTCTGGAAATGTCTGTATTATAAAAAGACATCCAGGAACCAATGTTTCATTTTTTTCAAAATTCTATTTCAAAGTAAGTTTCCAACAATAAGCAATGAGAAACCAAAAACCTTTCTTAAACTCTTAAGGACCAAACATGCAGAGGACTTAATTTCTTTACTCACTTCACCCTTCAGGTGGAGAACTTACACCAGCGCCACCTTTCAAGCCCCAGTTTTGTGCATGTCTGTGCTTATCTTGTCTGTAGCATCGACAGAAAGAAGTTAAACTATTTACCATTGGGTCTTAGTACCCCTAAAGGAAAACATAAACTTGACTGCTTACAGGAAGGGGGCTTAAGCAACAGTTAACTCAGACTAAAATGTAGGTGCCGACTAGGTCTGTTTTAGCAATTTTTTTAGCAAATATAGCTCCACTGTTTTGTATTGCACCGAATACACAATTTCAATAACTTGTTCCGAAACATGTTAGGTTTGTTTCCTCTGTATACACAGCAAGTTTACAGCTCCGTTGAATGAATCTATCTAGCTGTCCTTACCTGTATTGGATTATGTTCAGCTGGGCAGTGGCATCGTACAGCTCTCAGTTGAATAAATACGCTAAGGGAGACGCCTAGTGTAAACTGATGTTCATGGCATCTTCAGCTGCTCATGCCAGTATCATTGCTGCGGAGTCCCTTTCCGACTAGCATTAAAAAGCAGGCACGCATAGATGTATGCAACATTCATTCAGCATATTTCCGCACATTTCACAGTGAATGGACAGTTCAAAACAGGCTCCATTTAACACATGCTATAATACCACATGAGTGAATACTCTGGGTGCTAAGAATGGTGAATAGCAATAGGATAACAGCAATAAAAGCAAGATTCTTACCTCGGTTAGAATTCTAAGGTTGATGTAAATATTGCTTAATACAATTAGCAGACTGCACACAGTCAGGGTCTGATCATACACCTGCTGTTGCTGCTGCTGAAGATTATACATGTGCTGATGAAAAAATTACACAAAGCACCATTAGGCAAGCGTATCGCTTGCACTGAAGTAAATGAAACATGAAGCACACGTCTTCGTGCCTTGCTGAAGAGAGCCATGTGAACCAGGTGCAGCAACAATTTGATGCAAGTCATGAATCTCACACTGCAGCAGCTGCTCTGCTTTCTGGGGGGAACTTGCCAAAGATAGTCATCAAACTGGGTTTCCCTTGTAGCTGTGATTTTCTCGAAGATGCTAACAGTCTGTACCACTGCCTGACACTACCTTCCTCAGAGAGACACCCAAACACAGTCCCAGATCATTAGATCCAGGTGTATCTATGGCCTAGCAGTAGAGGGTTTTTATTTCTCCCCTTCTAAGACACAATAATTTTTTCCCCTTTCTCCCCCAAACTCTAACCAAGGTTTTGATATTTAGCTTAAGTATGCGGGTATTTGAAAGCTTTCCTTTTTTTCAGTAGGGAAAACAAACTAGGAGCTACAGTTTGTACACCACAGCTTATCTTCTCAAGCAGCTTCCTCTGAAAGACCTGGGAGAAGGCAATACCCAAGAAGCACCAGCTTGATAAATACAGGAATAAAACTGGCACCAGCATTTGAAAGAGAAAAGAACATCACCAGAGGAAGGCAGCCAGGATGATAAAACAGTCCTTCCTTCGGCAAGCTCCAGTGGTAAAGTCCAGGCACCGGCAACCTTCACAAGACCAAGAAGTCTTCCACTGAGGCTGGTGCAGCTGAGACTGGTTTCTTCCCTGTGTCCCTGGCTAAATCTAGGATGATTAGCTTAAATCTGAATGGAGCAAGGATGTGAGAAGTAAGTCATTGGCTCTAATGGAAGTGCAAGTTATTTTCATGAGATACTGAAGCTTCCAACCAGATCCTTTGCTGAACTAATGAACCCTCAGCAGCTATCTGCATAACTATTAGTACACCTCCAAAGCATGATTTAGAAGCAGTCATGTTGCCTTTATTAAATTATTTAGCTCAGCTACTCAGGAGTAATACTGATCTGGCTTACTAAGGAGATGAGTGCAATCTTAAAGCAAATTTGCTCTGCAAGCCAGGAGTCAAAGAATGACAATCTTCAAAGCTGGGTAAAAAATAGGAGGAAAAAAAGAATACTTCCAAATGTCAAATCAGATGAAGATTTGACACATTTTTCTGATGGTAAAGGTAACTGTTGAAGTGGCTGAAGTGACTCAGGAGTCAGTCAGAACACCTGACATTATTTTTTTCAGAGGCCAGTGTCAGTGAAGGTGTGATTAATTGCAGCTAATATCTCTCTAAAATAGAGGTTTCTGGTCTAAGCCAAGCATGAGCCTCTGCAGTTAATGGAGGGAATAATTATCTCCAACGGGTGATTCACCTCATCTGTGTAATGGTTACTGACACAACATAATACTTTTTTTTCCAGTGAAGACAGCAGAAGAATTTTCTAATCCTCCTCCTCCATCTGTCTCCCCTCTGCATTGCCAGTCTTTATTCCCACCCCAGCTTTAACAGGTTTCTGCCTCATCCATTGAAGAAACATAAAACCTTTCTCTCACCTTCCCCATTGAAAGTACTGTGGTTTCTTCATTTGTCTGTAGGAACATCCTATTTCCAACTTGTCACTGAAGAAAATGTATTGGGTAGTTCTATCTCTCCCATCTCAAGACATTTTTAATGGGAAACGCCTCTTTTTCTTCTTTCGCTACAGAGGGAACTTAGATCAACAGATCAGATAGGAAGCCTAAATTTTAGATGCTACACAATGCAACAATCTAGCTGACAAGCACAAAAACATTATAAGTACATCAGCAATAAAAGGAGAGCCAAGGAGGATCTCCATCCCTTGCTGGATGTGGGGGGAACATTGTCACCGAGGACAAGGAAAAGGCTGAGGTATTTAATGCCGCCTTTGCCTCTGTGTTTAACAGCCAGACCAGTCATCCCCAGGGTACTCAGGCCCCTGAGCTGGAGGATAGGGATGGGGACCAGAATGGAGCCCTCATAGTCCAGGAGGAAGCAGTTAGTGACCTGCTATGCCACCTGGACACTCACAAGTCTATGGGGCCAGATGGGATCCACCCAAGAGTACTCAGGAAGCTGGCAGAGGAGCTCACCAAGCCACTTTCCATCATCTATCAGCAGTCCTGGTTAACAGGGGAGGTCCCTGATGACTGGAGGCTTGCCAATGTGACGCCCATCTACAAGAAGGGCCGGAAGGAGGACCTGGGGAACTACAGGCCTGTCAGCCTGACCTCAGTGCCAGGAAAGATTATGGAGAGGTTCATCTTGAGTGAACTCAAGAGACAAGTGCAGGTCAACCAGGGGATCAGGCCCAGTCAGCATGGGTTCACAAAAGGCAGGTCCTGCTTGACCAACCTGATCTCCTTTTATGACCTGGTGACCCGCCTGGTAGATGATGGAAAGGCTGTGGATGTCATTTACCTGGACTTTAGCAAACCTTTTCACACCGTCTCCCATAATATTCTCCTTGGGAAGCTGGCAGCTCATGGCTTGGATGGGCATAGTCTTTGCTGGGTAAAAAACTGGTTGGGTGGCCGAGCCCAGAGAGTAGTGGTAAATGGAGTTAAGTCCAGTTGGCAGCCGGTCACGAGCGGTGTTCCCCAGGGCTCTGTTTTGGGGCCAGCCTTGTTTAATATCTTTATCAATGATCTGGATGAGGGGATTGAGTGCACCCTCAGTAAGTTTGCAGATGACACCAAACTGGGTGGGAGTGTCGATCTGCTCGAGGGTAGGATGGCCCTGCAGAGGGACCTGGACAGGCTAGACCAATGGGCTGCGGTGAACTGTATGAGGTTCAACAAGGCCAAGTGTCGGGTCCTGCACTTCGGTCACAACAACCCCATGCAGCACTACAGGCTTGGGGAAGAGTGGCTGGAAAGCTGCGTGGCTGAAAAGGACCTGGGGGTGTTGGTCGACAGCCGGCTGAAGATGAGCCAGCAGTGTGCCCAGGTGGCCAAGAAGGCCAACAGCATCCTGGCCTGTATCAGGAATAGTGTGGCCAGCAGGAGCAGGGAGGTGATTGTTACCCTGTACTCGGCGCTGGTGAGGCCACACCTGGAATACTGTGTCCAGTTTTGGGCCCCTCAGTACAAGATGGACATTGAGGTGCTGGAGCGTGTTCAGAGAAGGGCAACAAGGCTGGTGAAGGGTCTGGAGCACAGGCCTTATGAGGAGCGGCTGAGGGAACTGGGGTTGTTTAGCCTGGAGAAGAGGAGGCTGAGGGGAGACCTTATCGCTCTCTACAACTACCTGAAAGGAGGTTGTAGTGAGGTGGGTGTTGGGCTCTTCTCCCATGTAGTTAGCGTTAGGACGAGAGGAAATGGGCTCAAGCTGCACCAGGGGAGGTTTAGGTTGGAAATTAGGAGAAATTTCTTCACGGAAAGGGTGGTCAAGCATTGGAACAGGCTGCCCAGAGAGGTGGTGGAGTCCCCATCCCTGGAAGTGTTCAAAAAACAGGTAGACGTGGCACTTCGGGACATGGTTTAGTCTAGTCTACCCTTAATTGGCTTAGTGTGGACTTGGTAGTGTAGGTTAATGGTTGGACTGGATGATCTTAAAGGTCTTTTCCAACCTAAACGATTCTATGATTCTATGATTTACCACCAGGACAGTAACTGCCAAAAGTCAGTGCACAGAAGCCAAGCAAACTCTCTGACTGTATGAACTGAATGGGCAATACTGAGACAAAGAACTATGTCTGCCTGTTGTTTGTAGCATATAGACGATACTGAATTAAAAACTGCTAGGATGTAATTCTAGGAAATTGCATGCTACCTGGCTACAAAACCATCTGGTGATATGTATTTTCTTGGTTTCAAAGGAACAGAACATTAAACGTCAGAGGGATCACACCAGCTGAAACCAGGGCTAGGAGCCTTGTAATCCAACTCCAAAGAGCACAAGGTGGGGCAAGCATTGCAGTGAGCTCCCCCCCTCCCCATAACTGTCTTCCAGGTTCCAGCAACTTGGAGCTTCCTTGGAAGCTTCTTGAACCAAAACCAGGTGTCATTGTATTTAGTAGCCCTTGATGAATTTCTCTTACATTAATTTTTCTAGGGGCTTTTTGAAGCCAGTGTTTTTAGCAACTACCCATCCTGCAGCGGAGTTTCACAGTTTACTTACACATGGTGCAAAGAACCATTTCCTTTTGTTTTGAACTGACTTTTTTTTTTTTTTTTTAAATTAGTTTGGTGCCCCCTGGTTGCTCTATTGGGACAGACATTAAACAATCATTCCCTCTCTGCCCTCCCATGGCACTTGTGGGCTTTTATCATGCCCTTATCTTTTCTCTAGGTCTTTTATTATAGACCTGCATCTTCCTCGAGTCATCAGTCTTCTGATGTTGGATAAACAGTAAGAATTAAAAAGGAAACAGAAGTCCTAGGTTACTCTGCAACCTACATTCCTCGTAGCGAAGTCATTTGGAAATCTTTGATCACATTTGCTGCCTTCCCAGGAATCTTTTCCTATTCTGCCAGATAAGTCTTCAGATGGGAGTACTAGAGGAGACTGTAGAGTCTGAGAGTACACTGAGATTTGTATAATAGCAGAGTGATATTTTCTGATTGCTCATTCTCTCTTTCTCTATAACACCTAATACCATTTACTATAACTCTCAGATCTCTTTCCTGAGTGGCAATTGGTAAGACAACCCACAATTTTACACATGAAGTTAGCAGTGTTTTTCCCCGTGTGCATCATTTTACATTTATCAAAACTGACTTTCATCTGCCATTTTAACAGCCAGTCACTGGGTCCCATGAAGTTATTCCACAGTTCTTACAGACAGTCCTGAGTTATTATTTATTATTTACTACCCTGATTTATTAACATCAATAAACTTTTTCTCCTTGCCAGTCACATCTTTTTCCAGATCACTTACAAATACATTATACAGTTCAGATCCATGCAGGACTTCACTCGTGACTCTACTGTGAAAACTAACCTTTTACTTCAGCCTCCTCTTTTCTAACTTTTCTCCAATTACTTATCCAAGCAAATGGAATTACAGGATTGCTATACAATTTTGATTACTTTTAAAAAGTGTTATCCTTTTTTAAGCTATTTATTCAATTATCTTAAACTGCTAAAGAGCAATTTCCAACTGTAGTAGAATTTGAGGTATTATATACAAAGTTTTTGGGTTTTTTTTTTTTTTATTTTACCTCTTCCCTCCTCCAGAGAAGTTTCACATCCCTTCTCAAATTTGAGAGCTGCTGGTAAAGGGATTCAGATGATCTATTCAAGGCTGTTACTACTTAGACCTCTCAAGATTGAGTTTCTTCTGGGCATGCCTATATGGAAAGCAATATGGAAAGGAAGATTTGTTTAAAAAAAAGGCAAACCATGTAGTAAACAAAATAGCTCCCTGTATTTTACATACATTTTGCTTTGTGTAATGGACATTTCCCTCTTTTTTTATTTACAAAATAACACTAACAACAAAACCCCAACAAGCAGACCATAGTCTTACTACAGACTGAGAGAGACATACAGGCAAAAGAACCAAGATATTATTTAATTAAAACTCGAGCAAAACAAACATTTATATTGACAAAAAAAGATTCAATTTACTTTAACTGCTTGCCTGGTGCCTTCTAACAATTGCTTTGAGAAGAACTAATAGGAATGACAAAAAACCACAACCACCACATTTGCCACGTAAGGCTATAACACACTGTTAGCAACCTGCTACTGTGCCCAGTGGCTCCTCAGCCCAGCGGGCACATTATTTCCCCTTTGCCGTTGTCACCTGGTGATTTAGGACTGCCCTTGGGGCATGCCACACTCCCCAAGGAGTTGTCCTGCTGCCTCTGCTGAGCCCCTGAAGCAGCGCTGCTTCTGGAGATGCTCTGCTTGCTGCACACAAGCACTTTCTTACTGCACGTATATATGTGCTGCCCTGTACGGTGTCGTGGTTTAGCCCCAGCCAGCAGCTAAGCACCGCGCAGCCGCTCGCTCACTCCCCCTGCCCCGGTGCAATGGGGGAGAGAATCGGAGGAGTAAGAGTGAGAAACACTCCTGGGTTGAGATAAGAACAGTTTAATAATTGAAATAAAGTAAAATAGTAGTAGTAGTAATAATAACAATACAATAAGGATAATAGTAATAATAATATACAAAGCAAGTGATGCACAATGCAATTGCTCACCACCCACCAACTGATACCCAGACAGTTCCCGAGCAGCGATCGCTGCTCCCCGGCCAACCCCCCCCAGTTTATATACTGAGCATGACGTCACATGGTATGGAATAGCCCTTTGGTCAGTTTGGATCAACTCTTCTGGCTGTGCCCCCTCCCAGTTTCTTGTGCACCTGGCAGAGCATGGGAAGCTGAAAAGTCCTCGACTAGCATAAGCAGTACTTAGCAACAACTAAAACATCAGTGTGTTATCAACATTCTTCTACTAAATCCAAAACACAGCACTATGCCAGCTACGAGGAAGAAAATTAACTCTATCCCAGCCGAAACCAGGACAATGGCTACAACATCCGTACAATGTTTAATCCTCCCTTCTATCCCACATACTTGCCCTGAGGCCAAACACTGCCAGTTTTCCTGTAGAGCTGCCATCACTCTATTTTATATTTTTAAGCTAAAGGGTTTGCAATGCTTTGAAGAAAGTGAAAAGCAAGTGAGCAGGATCTGTGTCTGGAGAACTATTTACTCATCAAACGGCGATCCAGTGCTGTATTTGACAACTAGATCCCCAAACCCTCTAAAAAGACAAATACAAACTCTGTCTGAAATCCATTCCCTGAGTGTCTGAAGCACCACCTGCCTCTTGCTAAAAGAAAATACTCCGGAAACCAACTTCATACTGAAAATATTAACCATATCTAGGCAGGATAAATTAATTTTACCAAAATTTGTAGCAGATGGCACATATCATCATAAATCATTTTGCAGAAAGTTTACCAGTATAAAACTAGATATAATAGCAAATTATCACACAAACCCTTCATGTACAGATTGTAAGATACTATTAAAAAAAGTGACAAAATTACGCTTATGCAATCAGCATATGACTAACTGTGCTTTTTTAGCACTTTTAAAGTGCTGTTATTTATTAGGTACTGATTCTCTCTTAAAGGTACAATCACAGATCAAAACTTCATTGCAATGTATGGTACTCAAAAATAGAAGAAATGATTGCCATCTATAACCCAAGGAACACAGCCACATGCCTGGATTTGTAATCCACGCCCCTGGCTTCACCAGGGAGTCCATGCCATCATAAACTGGTCATGCACAGAAATATCCTATTGAATTGAGATCTTACAGACAGATTTTCTAAGATATTCAGGTGCCCATAAGTAGAGGCAAGACCAAAGGACTAGATCCCAAAGGCATCACGGCAGCTGGGAAAATCCTTCCTTTTAACCATTTAAGATCAAAAATGAGATCTTTTTCAGGATAATTCCTCAGATGTTGATAACCCTGAGTGTACCAACATTTATCAGCGCCTCAGTTTCCACAAGGACATTTCTGGAAGCCTTCTCTTCCTGACAGCACCCTTTCTCATCTCACCCTGTTTCACCCTCCCTGATGACCCTGAATCCCAACCAGAGAAGCCCTCATGTCACCCACTTCCCCAAAAGAAGCAAGTGGCCACTGCAGTCCCATGTTCACACCCATTTTGCCTGGCCCTTTACCCCTTGTGCGACTAGAGTTGCAGCTGTGGCATGATTTACCCTGTACTACTATTACACAACCCAGCAAATGGATGGTTGGATCAAACAACTTCTCCTAGTTAAGCATTTCTGCTGTGGGCAACTGCTCTCTATGTTACAAAGATGCTCGTTTAACCACCTGGCATGCAATCAGTAAATGCAAAGGGGATGGGAACAGGCAGCTGATGAAAGTTTGGGTGCAAAGTCATGTTGGGGATGACAATTTCAGGAGGGCTGACCACAGCTTTATCAATGCCATGAATCAAGTTACAAATATGAATTTTTAAATTGATAAATTACAATTTAAAATTTATCGCTGCAGCAAGCCAAGTGGTCAGAACAGTCTGGGTCATCTCCAAGGGTGGGGTTTGACACTCTATGCCTTTTAACTTGCTACTTTTTAAAAGATTTCTGTGCCTTTCTGTAGTTCCCCAGAAAGTGTCCCTTATTAACTGATTTCCCATTTGCAGTTTTAAAATGCAATCTAAACAGCCAGGTTTGGGTTTTTTTTTTTTTTCTTTCAATTATTCCTATCATTTGTCATTTTTATTTTGACTGGTAAGTTCTTCATAGATGCAGACATTTCCTACCTTGAGCAGAGCCATATAACGCACTTAGTTCTGCCCATCTTTACTCCAACATAATTCCTAATACTTGCAGAACAAAGTCCTGGAAAAATGTGAGAAAGTGATTAAAGGACAGTTTAATCTGAAGTCCAAAATTTCAAAGCAGGACTGTGAAGGGGAGCATAATTTGGGGAGATGATACCATTTGGCATATCAGCATTATTTATAATTGAGGAGATTAGGAAGCAGCAGAAAAAAGGGCTCAGTTTAAATGCATGAGGACAGCATCCACCATTCATTAATCCATTTCCCCAGTGACTCAGATGGAAAATTGTTTTGTGCATTTTGCTGCCACTCCACATCACAACTTCTGAAAAGCGTAAGTGGCAGCCTGGCTCTTTGTCATGCATTAGTAATAGCAGATGGATTTATTAAGGCAGTGTACACTTTTCAAACAGTTTTTCCTTTGAGGGAAGAGATAAGCAGGTACAAGCAGCATAAGAAGTTAGAAGCATCCCTTGTACTGCGAGACAGATGTTGCTGCTTTAGCATCTTTAAACATGGAAAATCCCGGGAATCTGACATGGGTGACTGCCCCCACTTTAATTAATCACAGGACTTTAAAGGATACAGATTTAAAAAAAAAAAAAAAAAAAAAAAAAAAAAAGTGACAAATGCTGGTGCCAGAAAAGTACAGGCATGTAGGGAATCATGCCAAATTATACTGCCTACAGTGCAGAAAGAGGACAAAAAAAATCTGCCTGGACATTGCTGTATCCTTCAGCATTATCCCGTGAGTCACTGCCCACACACACCTTCATTCTGAGGGTATTCAAGCCAGCAATTACTTGAGCATTGGAAAAAGGACCACTACATGCTGGCCTCTGCTGCAGGATCCCAGGGCGCTCCGCAGTCCTTACAGCGTGTCCCAGCAACACTGCGCTTTGCAGCTGAATTTTCTCAGTAATATAACAGACATAACACAACATGCTGCAGCATGTGTGCCTGAGCTAACTGCTGACGCCATTTCATCCTCAGCTCATTAACCTGCTTCCCATATAGTCATCATTCGATTCAACAACAGAGAGCACAAATACCTGTAGGTAACACAGATTTCTCTTTCTCATTCAATGGTCTGGGTTGCTGCAGCAGCTACTATGTGTAATAAGCAAACCTGTTCATCTTTCTTGGACGTGACTATTCAAAGTACATGGTACCATTGGAAGGAGACCTTCTCCAATACTTGACAAAGGCAGAGAGTAAGTTACTATACATTGCTATTCCAGTATGTACACTTGATATTCATCAGAAGCCTTGCTGCAATCATCCTAGAGCTCCAGCTTGTCCCAGGAGGATCACATCTGGCAAGGAGACCTCCTCTAGAAAGCAAGAAGGTCTAGAAATATTTACGTGAGTCACTCAGCAAACAGTTGTAGTGGATTAAGACCTCCCTGTTAGTACTGCTCATAATCCCTCCCAGGCCACAGCAGAGTCAATGGCCATTCCTGCCGCAGAGGCTCCAGTTCGCAGCCCAACATCCAAGCAGAGATCCACCTTCTGCAGCAGCCCAGCGGTTCCAAAGCTCCTGGTCCAGGATATCCGTGCAGCCTGGTGAGGAGACTTTCATGGGCTGTAAGTCCTAACCCTGCCAGTTCTGCAGAATGAGAAGTATGCCTCCTTCGTGACCAAAATACATGTCTCGTCACACAACGGACACATATGAAAGTCAGGATGAGCAGACTGCTCCCATCACATGCCCAAGCATACACAAGTGGTCTTTTCACAGGACTGAATGCGCTCTCATTGCAGGATGGAGAACACCAGCAGTTTAGCCATTTGCTAGCTGTGTTTCCAGCCACATGACCAAAAAGATCCCACAGAGCCCTTCAGAAAAAGGCGATCATAACACCACACAATTCATCGACCCCACAACCTGGGGAAAAGGGAAGCAGAAAGCTGATTTAGGGGCAAATTAAATGTTTGAGAAGCCAAAGTCATCCTGCAAGCTGCATGAAGGACAACGTGGTTTAGCCCGTGCAGTGGAGCAGCTCACACACACACTGAAGACACTACACCCCAAAACACCCTCTTCTCTCCTAATCAAAGTACGTCCTTCAATATAGGCAGAAAAAGGCACTGACTCATCTTCACTCATCATGAGTGTCCTGTGTGTCCTGGCTAAACCACGACAATGAGCGAGTGCTGTAAGTGATAACCTATTTAATAAAAGGGAAACAACTACACACCCCCCTTCTACTTCATAAATGAAGTGTTTATTCCTGCTTAGACCATGAAATGCAGGGCTCAGGCACATGAAAGAAAAATCTCGACTGGGGGAAGACGCTATATTCCAACCCAGATTAAGACATTTAAGTAAGACATGTTCTTCATCAAGTTCTTCTTGCCATTTAAGCAGAGCCCTGCTTTGCATAATGGATTCCCAGACGTTACACTGGGACCCAGGTGCCTCTCTGTATGTTTTGAATTTCCTGTATTTACAGCGTTCTGCAGAGTTAGGCAACACACTTGGCACTGGGGATCCCTAACCCCCCCTTGTGGCTCCGGAGTCTGATCCTCAAATATATTTAAACACCTAATCCCACTGGAAAATTTGAGCCTTCGCCTGCCATAGGATTTTGAAAAGTGCCTAACTCCTATATATTTCAATGCTTTAAATAGTACAGTTGATTTTTTTTTAAAAAAAGTCATATATTTAAAATTCTGCACTGCAACATTTTAAAGAAACAGATTTTTTTAAAAAATCCTACATTCTATAGAAAATCTGTCCCTTAAATTTCAGAACTTTTGAAAAAATAAAATTAGACCTCATCCTGCATTTCTTAATATTTTATTCAGACTAGAAAGATTTTTGCCATGATTAGAACTACTACTGGGCCCAAAATAGATTTACCATTTCCAAATACTCCCCAGTGACAGCTGAGTAGCATAATGATGCTTTGTCCGATGTTAGTGACAAAATAAATTGCTTTTCCAGCACACACACAGAGCTTTATAAAAAGAATAATCCCACTGGAAAAAGGATTCTTCAGCTTTGAATTCCTGCACCCAAAAGGGCCTCAGCTGCAGCAGCCTCCTTTGGAGAAGCCAGAGGCAGTGAAACCTCACGCAAGTGTAGGGCGTCACTTGAAGGTAGGCACTTCTATTCAAAAGAAAATAGATCATAGAACTCATGTCTGAGTGCTGCTGAATTACTTCTAATTTTATAAGCATTGATGCGTTATAGTGTCTGCTGGATCAGTGTTATGCTTATAAATTCCAATTTTCAGGCTACAGATATTTGAGTCACATTTGGCTGGGATGTACAGCATATGCTTTCAATATGGATTGGATTTTTTTTTTCATTCTCTTACCAATTGCTTCATTTCATTTAATTGCAGTGGGAGAATTACAAGTGTCAAAATTAATCCAGAAGCTCTTCTCCCCACTTCCAGCTCTAAATTAGAGCCCAGGTCTGTCAGTCTGCTATGCAGAACAGAACAGAGGTCAGCTCAGGACCTGGCCGGGTCCTGCCTGAGCATGCATGTCATCAGAAAATTTTGCGTTATCCGGGCAGAAAACCCCACTGCATGTAGTTCTTGGAGTGGAGCCCACCGGCTTGGGACTGCACTGACCCATGGGATTTAAGAAAGAAATTTTTTACAATGAGGGTGGTGAAGCACTGGAACAGGTTGCCCAGAGAGGTAGTGGAGGCCCCATCCCTGGCAACATTCAAGGTGAGGTTGGACGGGGCTCTGAGCAACCTGATGGAGCTAAAGCTGTCCCTGCTCACTGCAGGGGGGTTGGGCTGCATGACCTTGAAATGTCCCTTCCAACCCAAACTATTCTATGATTCTACACAATGTATTGGGTGTTGCAGGTCTCCTGGGGTATTTTAAAAGGCAGCACAGGTGTATTCCAAGCAGACTGAAATGCTACAGTTTGAAATCTCCATCCCAGGTGTGCATTCACTACAGGGTGACAGCAGGGAAGACCGTGTTGTGTGGAGCAGCTCTGCAGCTTCATGTTGTGTGTAATGGAAGGCTCAGCCAAGCCCCAGGACTGTTCAATGTTGGAGCGATGCTTGTTTGTTACTCTAATTTTTACAACGCAGGCAGCTCTCAGATAACCCATATTTTCAACTGGGTTGTACATTGCTTTTCTATTTTTCTAAAGGAAACAAGAAATGAGAATCTAAAAGTATTCATAAAACACACAATATTTTCCAGGCACATTTCTTTCTGGAATTAGAGGAAGAAGAGTTGTAAGTGTTGCTCACAACTTTTGACCAAGCAACATTCAAGATCAGAATTGAACAGAGTTCTTCACATCCATAAAACATGCAGAACCTCACCATTGCAGAGCTACTGTCTGCCAAGAGCATCTAAGCTCTCTAGTGAAGCTCCTGGGCTTTCCAAAGCAGTTGACTGCAGCAATATGAGAATAAAGCTACTGTGGAAAGGCTTTGCCACAGACACTATGGACATTTACACCCAATATACCAGGATTATTTATAACAAAAAATTAATTGGGGGTTGAAGAGTCAGTCAAGCATAGGATGACCAATCTCCAGACAAAGTTGTCCCATATCAGCTTACATACATAACCTGGTAATACTTATATACTGTTTCTCTTCCTTCCCCCAAATCACTATAATTGTACAGAAAGAATTCCTTGCCTCTATTTTTAAGTCTTGAACTTGCTAAAACTTGCATACGTAAGTATGCCTGTGCATAGGAATTTCCACTGGTTCAAAAGGATGTAAAAATAAACTTGGTTGCATCTTACTCTAAGATCTTATACACAGTGATTTCTTTTTAACAATTCTAAAATTTGTTTTTTAAAAGTGAATGGCTTTATCATATGTTCAGCAAAATTTTCTCTCTGACTATAATCTATTTTTAAATATACAGATGGCCAAAGTTTAAAAAAAAAAAAAAATTCGGCTCCAGAGCAAGAGATCTTCAAGAATTCCTTGCACTTTCTACCTATCCTGGTATTCAGTAAGAGCTGGTTGTCATTCAAGATCATCAAAAAATCACTGCAGTTATTGTGAGCGTAATTTCAAGCTCCTACTTCTGGAAATCATGGCCAAAAAAAACAGAAAAAATGATTGTACTTGATATTCCATAGTGTGTGAACAGAGTGTGGGCCCTGGCTCTCAAGCATGCTGCAAGCTGTGTGAACCGCTGTATCCATTATAATTGCAATAAAAAGCAATTTTCCACAGCACTTTTTCTGTTTAAAGAAAAATTGCTCTCAAAAAGGGCTTTTGGGGGGTGGTGCAGCAAATCTCCCAAGGATGGCTGAGCTCAAAGGGTCAACCCACGAAGCTTCTGCCACAGGAGCGGGAAGGCAGAGCTGGCGGCGAGGGCGCTGGGCAGCCCTTGGGGCTGGGGCAGCACCTTGGAGCCAGGCTCCCTGCAGTTAAGCCTCAGTTTTAGCTAGGCTAGTCCTTATTTAAGCTTGAGTACTAAAGCTGTGCCCCTGCCCTTGTTTACCCTCAGCAGCGGTAGCCCCCTCCTTTTGAAAGGAAAGGAACAGTTTCGGATACCAGAGGATTTGGAGCAGAGGATCTGGATATTTTAACGTTGTTCAGGCTTCAGTCATCATGAATATCACTTTACAGCTTGGCGCATAAACAGTCCATTTCTGAGGCATGAGAAAATGAATATATTGTAACTATATTCTAGGCCTTCTGGCCCAAATCTGTTCCTGGTGAAACTCCAGGGGTTTCAGTGAATTTGTGGCAAGAATAAACTTAGATGTCTAGCTGTACTTTATAATACACTATTTCTGATTAAAAGACAGTTTATATGAAGGTAAAGATTTGTTTCCATACATATTAAACCAAAGTGGCATTCAAACTTATTCATGTAACCAAGTGCATTGTTTATAAACAATAAAACTTTTTATAGATGGAAAAAATGGAGAACAAAAAGCAGTAATAAAAATAGGACTGTAAGAAACTATGGTATTGCTGAAATGATGTATTAAAGCAAGACTATACACCAAAATACATACATTTTTTTCTCATAGTCCTTATCTTCCACAGAAAAGAGAGAGGTGGAGACATGGATTGTGGGAGGCAGACATGGTCAGGAGACCCCTCAGAGCAGACCACTTCTGCTTGAGAAGACTAATTTCACAAGCACTTTTCTAAAAGGAGCTTTCACTGTCCTGCTTATTAGGAAGTTTAGAAATAACAAGTTTCACATTTCAAAGTTCAGTCATTTTTGTATTTCACCCAGGCGATAAACATGTGAGAAATTTGTACCCTGTGAAAAATGTGCATTTGAGGCGCTGGTAGGATACAGCTGTCTCGGCCCTTGTTTACTTGGTTTCTTCTGTGCTTCATGCTCGGCATGGGGGATTTTAGAGGTATTAAACTTTTTCCCAGTTGCCCAGAGTCACCATCCTTTTACTCCATAGTGAGTGGCCGCATATACAACCACGGGACAGCAACTTCCCTCCCATCTTTCAGTGCTTACCTTTCCGGCTTCAGCAGGAGCCAGTTTTCCTGTCACCAGGTGCATCTTCCACAGGCAGTTCCCAATTTATGAGAATTTTTTTTCCCCAGGACTGGGTGTTAAGTCACGCACATTTCCAGCAATCAAACAGCTTCAGACTACCAAGGTGTCCCCTTTCCCACTGCATTAGACACCTGCACGGGATGTGTTTTCCTTGGCCAGTTGCATGACAGGAAGGCACTCCTACAGAACCCTGTGACCAGGTAGACAGTCTCATAGAGTTTGCAAGGAAGGAAAGGCTGAGTGCTTAAACTCAGGATGTGGCCAAAAAAAATCCCTATTTAATCACGCAGGGATTATGAGCTCAAATCTTACTACTTTAGGTGCTCCTCAAGTCTTCACTACTGAGGTCCTGCAGGTGCCCAGGAGGAGGATGCTCATCTGTTTGCAGAAGCTTTGCAGCTAAGCTAATTCACCTACACCTTTAGGAGCTCACTGCATTATATATACCTGAGAAGAAGAGGCCCGAAGGACTCCCATCAGCTTATTTTGGACACAACTTTAATGAAACATTGGAGTCATAAGGCCAGAACAACAGCCTTTGATGGGCATACACACAGGTGAGAAGGGAATTTGGTGGTCTGCTCCTAATAACAAGTTGATACTACCCAACAAAGAGAGAATAACAACAGCAAGGGCCAGAGCAAAGGCACCCACCTCCCAGATGCGTGACTCCAGCCACCTCTGAGGGGGTTTAATGTTTTTAAAGCTACTTTTTCAAGTCACTGAGACAACTCAGTTAAATCTAAGAAAGAATTTTTGCTGTGATATCTATTGTCTATAAAGGTGTTTACCACAAGTCTGCACATAAGCCTTAACTTTGAGGAAGGGATTTCAGATATATACTTCAGATACATCTTCATCATGGCCAGCAGAGATATTTCCTCCTCTGCTTTTCAAAGCACTCAGGCAGCGAGTTTCAGAATTGCACTATTAGCTCGCTTTGAAGATGCCCCGAAACAGCAATTGTAGAAATAAATACTTTTCAAAATGGGAATACTGTTTGTCTTTCTGTTTCTTCAAAGCATTACAACTGGAAAGGAAAAAAAAACAACTTCATGTTTTCTCATGCTAGCAAGAAAAAAAAAAGAAACCCACAACATCTCGCATATACGGTTATTTAAAACATGGAAATGAGGGGAATGAGACTGTTTTTCAGCAGACTCAAATGCTTCCATTTACAAAAAAATGAACCTCTTGCTGGAGCAGTGGTGCATTTGCTAATGAGGTCTTCACACTGAGCTATACACAGGTGTAATGGAAGTTATTGTTTGCTCACCATTAATTAAGGAGTTAGTGATTTATTAATTTAATAAATTCTGTGGAATCAAACAATCAAAGGCAATGAATTCATACTTGATTTAATCCACATTTTGGATCCCTATAATGTATCACAGGCACACCAGCTTGAGTTTTATATTCCAGCCAGACCTTTACTAGGTTCCTGAGTCCCTGCTAGGTCGCTGAGTGCCACTGCAAGCAGTAGGATTTGGCACTTTAAAAAAAAAAAAAAAAAAAAAAAACCAAAACCAAAACAAAAAAACAACCCAGTACTAAAGCTTTTAGGGCTTCTTTGTAGGATTTAGTTTTTGCCTAACATACATGTTATATGGATTTTTAAAAGAGAAAATGCTATCAGTTCAGAAGCATATATTCATAGGAGAAGATCAGAGAAATAAAGAGAAAACCCACACATTTATTCCTCCAGCTTTGAAGGCCTCTCAGAGGGTATCAGATTCAAATGCACTTGATTCAGTGCAGACACTGAACTACCCTTCTGATCCCCCACTGGGCTTGCTGGCCCTCATGTATCATGGCCACTACCACCTTCTTCAAGCACAACTGAGCAATGCCTTTGGTATCATAGCCACAAACATCTTCCAGCAGATTGCCAGGCAGTCTATAAATGTTACTAATACTCAAAATGAAACCAGACTCCAGGACTGGATGGTGCCTATCAGCTGGTCTTGGGAGCAGAAAGCAGAAGACCTTTGAGAAAGTCGCTGGACTCTGCAGTACAGTGGGTTTGGTGTGAGGTCCGTGAGCATCCAGGATGCATAAACCTCCTGCACGTGGGGCACCTGCCAAATGAAGAGAAAATATATCACACTGTGTTTGGGAAAGGGAATAACTCCCCTCAGTCCAGCCCTGGTCTAGCAGATGGGTTTGTCTCTTGGACTGAATGGAGACAGCATGAGAGGTAGTGAGGGCAAAGGCGGCCACTAGTGAAGCCTGAGCTAATACTCAACAGCAAACTCAAATAAGGCACAAGAAAAAGAGCTCTGCAGTCTCTTTTTTACTCATTCCACTAATCCAGTTGGCTACAGGAGGAACCTGGCCCTGATTGCCCCCAGCACGTGGACAGATGCACTGCTTGCCCCCTCCACGTTTGGGGGTGAACTCCTCCATCCCTCACACAGGGTCAAATTAACCAGCAGGATCCCAGCACAGCCTGCAGCTGGCCAAGCTCATTAGGTCTTTAGTTGCCAGGAAGGCAGTTGTGGCCAGCTGTAAGGCTGAAACCCTGGTGCAGAGCCTGCCAAAGGTCAGCAGTCATCAGCTGGCCAGCTGTGGGTCCTCCTGCGGGACCCCAAGGTCCAGCTGAGAGGAGTAAGGAGAAGTGATGAGCGAGTCAAGGGCTCTGCAGAGGAGGAGGAGGGGAGGGAGCAGGTCTGGGGTGGGGAGAAGTCAGCTGCCTGCTGTGGTTAAGTCTGACCGCTCCTGACAAGCAGGCTGAGCTGGGAAGGCAAAGATGCTGAGTTTCCCTGGAAATGCAGCCATGAATTTGAGGTGTTCCTAGGCATATTTTGTCAAACAGTATGAATTAAGACCTCTTCATCCTCCAAGAACTAATTACTAAAAGTTTATCTCTTCTAAGCCTTACCACAGGAGAAGAAAGAGGTTGATCTATTCCTACAGAGAAAATGAGTGTTTTTCCACATAGGCAACTCAGAATTACAAACACCGAGCAAGTAGGATTTTTGCCCTGACGCTGTATTTGAGAGATCTTTGCTAGGTTCCTGTGTTAGTTTTGTAATGTACAGTGAGCCTTTTGATCTGAGATTAAAATATGTATTTCACTGAAGACCTGTGCTTTGTTTCTTAACAACAGATAAAAGATACAAGCAGCTTTTCACACGCACACACACAAAAGCAGAGCTGCCTCCCTCAGTCAGAATATAAGCCAAGAAAGCATGATTTTCAGAGGTAAATTTAAAATTAAAAAATAATTTTGTTTTTAAAATTGCACAGAATTCTGCCCTTCATCGCAGCGAGTGATAGTCAGAAAACTTGCGGCTTCTGTGTTACATTATTCTGACCCTATGAGGCATCCCTCCACCTGCCTGCCTGCCTGCGAGATTGCTGCGTGCCACTACAGAGCCCACACTCAGCCAGGGAGTTGGAGTTGACAGAGGTGGAGCTCAGGGTTACTAGACCATCATCTTCTCATGTATTTGTGGGCACAGCCTTCCTTAAATGAGCGTGATGCACAGACAATACAAGTACTTCTTTTCAGTTATACCTATTATTATTATTGAATATGCAAAATCTGGCTACAACAGCGTATCTCCCAAGATAGCAGCCTTTTACACCTTGTTCTTCCCAATCCACGGGCTCAAGGCAGTTTCACAGTGCTAACTTCCACTCCTCCTGAGGATTACAGCACATTTCAGCTCATAGGAGCTTTGTTTATAGATGTCCTGTAATTAAGAGTTTGTTTTCTTGGTGTGCATAACAAACCCCTCAGGTTGTAATCTCGTCTGGTAGGACTGAGGAGGCTGTGGACAAACATCCCACAGACGGGCTACTTCTCCTCACTCTCTGAAAAGCTACTTCTCAGAAGTATTGACCTTTTTGCAACTCTTAAAATGTCCGCCAGCCAAAGAGAGGTGTACATTACCAACATGTGATTTGCTAGTGTTACTCTGCATACTTCACAGGCGATGGCTTGCCAAGGTCAGCACAGTGCAGAATGAAATGCTGAAAGTTCTCCAGCTTAGCTCATTTTAAACCATCCTTTAAAATGATCTGCACTGTATTAGACCCTGGCCATAAGCAGTATCCCTGGGAGGGTATTTTGGTTGAGAGGAGCAGCAATGGGTGAGAAACCATAAATAAAACCAGTGGCGTTCATGGTCTTGCATAAGGATTTCTATGAACAGAAGGCTCAGGAAGTGATCGCCCGTAACCAAGAAAGACCACATTTGAGTAAAGGCGCTTGCATACTCCTGAAGCATCTATAATGACAAGAGCGTGCAAATACCTTGTTTGTACCTCTGCATGACCTCAATCCAGGGTTTTCAAACCACTTTTTCCACTCGATGATTACTTGGGACCTATCTATATACACAGAAAGCCCATTCTGGAAAAGGCTCGTCCTGAATTACTCTGTGGGAAAGAAAACACTTACCTCAAGGTTACGCAGCAAGGGCAGAAAGCGTTTTTGAGGGAAGCGGCGCAGGAGGGGCAGGCTGGCCTTGCCCTGTGTCAGCAGCACAGCTGCCTGCTGCCCAGCTGAGCGGCTGGGGCTGGTAGGTGCCACCTCACTTTCTCTGTGGCCCTTTTGGGGGGAACACGGCCCCTCGGTGTGCTGCGAGGCCGGGGTCATCCCTAAGCTAGGCTTCCTTCATCCGCAGTTCAGAGACGCTGCCAAAGATCAGTCAGGTGGTAACTTTTGGTGATGTGACTGAGCTGGGCTGGGTTCAAGTGAAAGATTTATCAGAGGTGAAATACCACTTCCAGGCTCCTTGGCCAGCCAGCACTAACAACATAAACACAAATGGTAAATACGTTCTTATCCTACGCTAGTGAGGTGTATAACCCTTCCCACTCAGAGTGTTTCTCATAGGAGGCATTTCTGGATGCACTAAAGGAGCCCATCTCTCCACCTCATCTCTGCCTTTTTTTTCACACAGAGGGGGGCTAGAAAACTTTTGGATCAAAACTAGAGCAGTGCAAAGAGTTGAAAATTTTTCATGGTTGAAAAACTTAGAATTAGTGCCTGGAAGGAAATACTTGTTAACTCTGAAACTCATGAAGACTTGACCTGGCTCTTTCTAGACCAATGTAAATAGAGCAATGAATTTTCATCCTGGCTGGTGGGACCAAAGTCATTAGGAGCAAATATTGCTTTCTGAATATTGTGCAATGTACCTTGTGAATTGTGAAAGAGATACTTGTGGTTTGTTCTTACTAACTTTACTAAATTTATCTCTGCCAGAGCACTGAGGGCGACTGAAAGTAAAATTCCCCGACAGGGTATCAGAGCTAGATCATACTGTTGTTTTACAGAGGAGAGTCACCATGTAATTGCAGGGTCAAATGCTGAAATACGTGTTCGGTCTTCATACCCAGGGAAAGAAACGAGGGCTTTGCGGGGACAGGGGGTAGAAAAGGAAGACGACTACGAAATATTACTTTTACTCTTGTAGAAAATAAAGGAAACTGCCCACAGCAGGACAGGAATGGAGGGAGAATTTGACTCTTCACATTTCTGTTGCTCCATGAGCCATCTCAGAATAACCCCCACTGGTGATGGGAGAGAAACAAGCTCCCAGGCCCCAGCCCGGCCAGACGCTCCATCTCCCGGCCCAGGACGGCCACGATGGGGCCGGGCCCCACGCAGGCAGGGGTCGGGGGTGACCGAGTCTGGGCTGGGGCCGAGCAGGGGTGCTGGCGGGCACCCCGCAGCCGCGTCTCGCTGCCCTCCCCAATACCAGGGACTGCACTTAAAGAACCGGCAGGCCAGACAGCTCTCTTACAGCACGCTTTATTTGCAGCGGGGTTTCCAGGGTAGCGCGTGTGTCCCGAGCCCCAGGGCCCGCCTGCCCCGGGGGGGACCCCGGGCCGGCGCCCGGCGGGGGGGGCTTTGCCCCCAGCCCCGGAGGGGGGCGGCGGGCCAGGCGGGGCTGGGGCCGCCCCTCTCGCCCGAGAAGCCTTTGCGGGACGCGGCCGGGCGAGGGGGGCGGCCCCGGGGGGAGGGCGACGGCAGGCGCGGGGTGCCGGCCCCCCCGGGCCCCTCATAGCGCCTGGTAGGTCCGTCGGGGCGGCGGCGTCCCGGGCGTCCCCGGCCCCGAGTCGATGCTGGCGCTGGGCGAGAGGGAGTCGGCGTCGCGGAGGGGCAGCCCCGGCTCCTCCGCCGGGGAGAGGCGGTCCACGATGCTGGAGAGGCAGTCCAGGCTGGACAGGGTGCTGCTCTGCTCGGCGGCATACCCTGCGGCCCGACAGACGGACGGGCGGACGGACGGCAGCGCGTTACAGCCGGCTCCCGCCCTGCCCTCCCCAAGTGCCGCGGGGAGCGGGGCGGCCCCCCCCCGGCCCCCGCCTCCACCCCCCGCGCCCCCGGCGGGTCGGGCTTACCGTGGGCCATCTCGGAGCAGTAGACGGCGTCGAAGCTGCTGCCTCTCGCCGACCAGACGGGGCTGCCGCAGTCGGCCTGCAAGACAGCGAGGGGCGAGTGCCGGCCCGGCCCCCCCACCCGGGGCCGGCGGGGCTCTCCCCGCGGAGGGAAAGCGCCTTAAAGCCCGGCGGGGAGGGAGCGGGGCCGCAGCTCCCCGGCCGGGCTGACGCCGGGCAGCGCCTTCCCCGTCTCCCCCCTCCTTTACCCCTCTGCTGCTCCGCTAAATTGGGGTGGGGGGACGGGGGACGGACACACGACACGGGACACAAAGACGAGCCCCCAGGGGCTGGGGCGCTCGCCGGGTGCCCTCTGGCAGCGTTCCCGTGTCGTCCCCCCCCATGCATTCCCGGAAAGCCCGTGTGCATGCTCAGCGTTAAATCTGGGAAGGGGCCTGTTTTAAGGCAAACCCTGCGCCTTTGCCTGATGTCCGGCTGCGTGCGGCCCGTCCCACACCCATGGGAGCGGTCCCACGACGCCGGGCCGAGGGGGACCTGCCCGCGGGCCTTCCTGGGGTCCCCACAGCCCCATCGCTCCTGCCCCGCTCTTACCATCCCATCGGAGCAGCTGGAAGTGGGGCTGGTCGGTTCGGAGCAGCTCTGTCCCGGCAGGTGATAGTAGTTTTCTACCTGTTCCCTCAAGAGCTCCTGGAGGCTCTCGATGTATCTGATGGCGTTTCTCAGGATCTCCACTTTGGGGAGTCTTTGGTTGGGGTTGGCAGTGGTGCATCTCTTGAGGGTCTCAAAAGCCTGGTTCACTTTCTTCAGCCTCCTCCTCTCCCTCATGGTGGCCGCCTTCCGCCGGTCCATTGTGGTGGATTTTCTCTTGCAGGCTTTGCAAGCCCACATGAGGCAGTGGCCGGCCTGGTGGTGGCCGGTGGGAGCCCGGACATGCTCCTCTTCCTCGGAGCAGGCGGGCTCGGGGGGCTCGTGGACGCCGAAGGGGGGCAGGTCCCGGGGCTCGAAATCCTCGGGGAACTCGCCCTCCGGCGAGGAGAGGCAGGAGCTGTCATAGAAGAGCTCGGAGGGGGAGAACTGGCAGCTGTCCATCACCTCCATCCCTGCAGCGGAGGCGGCAGCCAGCGGCTCTCGGCGAGGCGCTCCGCAGCGCGCTTGGGGCAATTTCCTCAGTAATTAGCGACCTGAGACGAAGTGTCCTTTGGCTGATGCGGGGGGCCCTTATATATACATGTAAAGGGAGGCTGGTCCGCGGCGGCCAGTCTTTATTAGCATATCTCACCACATCCCCTGCCGGGGGCTGTCTGGGCAAGCCCCCTCCAGTCCCCAGGAGACAATTTGCTCCGCACCGCTCCTTTGGAGAGCGGCGAGCTGGGTGCTTCTCCAGACGGCCACCTCCCCAGCACCCGTCGCCACATCTCCGAAGTTTAAACCAAGTCTGGGAATCTGCAGGTTTGGTATGGAATAAGGAAAAGGGGCAGTGGGCCCGCACGAACCGCTGACATTTCCTACGGAGCTGTTCCTCGTCCTGTGTGTTCCCATCTCCCATCACACGCGGCAGCGGGAGGGACCCCGGCTCTCCCCGTGGGGCAATTAACGTAGACCCCCCCCCCCCCCCCCAGTAGCACCTACAAGCATCTACTTGCGTCTCTTTATTCCCCACAGCCCGCTGTCCAGGTCTAACCCGAAACAACCTATCCCTCTCTTCAGACCTAAGATTTCTTCATTTATCTTGGGGAGAGCTTTGTCCTGCAACGAAAGCTGTGTCACCGACCGTTTAAATGTACAAACTAGAGGGCAAAAATGCACAGCTACGTGTGGCCGGGAGAGACGAGGAGTGGGGAAACCCAGATTTTAGGGCTGTCGGATCGGGTCCCAGGGAAAGGCGTTCCCAAAAGAAAAGTGTACGTGTTTGCGCCGAGACAAATCCCCTTCCCATTCTTTCTCCTACTCGTGTGACCTGGTGCTGCTAGAGACACAACAGCCGAGCAGCGCCTTGGGCTCGCTAATTTTCTGCTTTCAGGCAAACTTGTACCGTTACAGATGCGTCCCAGCTGCCAGTGCAACAAACCCCTCCTGGAAGTGTAAAATTTCTAACCCCGCAATCCCTAAGTAACTTTACACAAGCCGGGGACAAAAGCTTTGCAGCGCTCCAGCCGCAGCAGTAGCCAGCGGAGCGGTGCAAGGGTCATTAGAGTGGTAATGAAGCCATTTAACAGGCATTCGCTAAGGCGCAGGAATCCTTTGGTTTCGTCCAGGTGGCTTTTGTAGTTGAGGAAAATATTGTGAGAAGGCAAAGGAAACCTTCCCTACCTGGGAATAAAATTATGTGACCTGGGTTAACTCAAAGGGAGAGCGAGTGACCCAGCAGCCGTTCAAACGCCACGGAGCCGGTCTGTGTGCCCAGGAAGGAGGCGTCCCCGGTGCCCCCCCCTTCAGGAAGAGGTAACGCGGAGGGCATGGCGAGCCGGTCGTCCCAAGGAGCCGCTCTTCGAGGGAGCCAGGCGGGCAGGGGACACCCCCTCAGAGAGCACCCCGCTGCCAAGCCCCCCGAGCCGCCCCGCAGAGGCGGAGGGTGGCCGGCAGCGGGCTGGCTGGGGAGACCCCGTCTGCTCCTTGCCCTCCCCAAACTCCCCAAAGGCGGGTTTCTACTCTTAGGCGAAAATTTTTTCTTAAAAAAAAAAAACCAAAAAAACCCAACCAAAAAAATCCTTAAACATGTACACACCCTTCTTCCTCCGAGCGGATGCATATTTATCTAAAGCTTGGGGAAGGCTACATCTGCGCTGCTTCGCTTTATTTGGGGCCATAACCGGGGGGGGGGGGGGGAGCCCCCTTTGAAATTAATACTGTAAGGAGAAGCAGAGAGTTGATAAAGGAGTAACCTTACAGAAAGGGGAAAGCTCAGAATTTCAGGCTTCTGCCGCTCCGAGGGGCAGGCTGCTGTTCTCGGTTGGGCCCAGTCTGGAGCACGGCAGTTCCCTATTGTTTTCCCAAAAAAACCGGCCGTCGGGAGAGGTTCTGCTCGGCCGTAACTTGAACTCTTCGCTGGGCTGGGGCGTGCGCGCACACACACACACAATTTGATTTACCACGTTTGCGCTGGCTAAAATAGACCTTGTTTACAGATCTATGCTTTGTGCACAAATAAACTTGATCTTCAAAGGGCCGGTTGCCGTTCTGATCACCTTTCAGGGGTTTATCTCCAAGCACGCACCGCGGAGCTGCCGGTGCACGATGCCAGCCCCCCCGGGTCCCGCTCTCCGGGCGTGCGGAGCTTTAGCTCGCAGCTTTAACTCCTAATCCAGCGGGGCTGGGGTTGGGAAGAAACGTGCCTTTGCCCCAAAGTCTTGGAGGAGCTAGGAAAATTTGTTTCCTTTTTCCTTGAATATTTTGGGGGAAGGGGAAGAAAGGATGGAAGACCCTGTCACTCAGGAAGAAAAAAAAAAAAATCTGTAATTAGTATCCCTTAAGAGCCCCCGGCTCCTCTGGTAAAGTGATCTCAAAACAAATTTGCAAAAGTGCAGTAGGCGAGCGAAACTAAAGGAAGGGGAGAGAAAACACAAACTGCAAGGCTGGCTAATGAGGCTGCTGGGGGCAGCGCGGGGGGGGGGTGGGGGGGATGGTAGTGCTGCATTTCAGGATACGGGAGGCTCAAGTCCGGAAAGCGGGAAGAGCCTGAAGACCAGAGGCTGGCTGCTCCTGCGGACGGGCAGGGAGAAAATGGTGAAGGTGTCAGGACCTCTTTAAATGATGTTCCTCACCCCAACCCTCCCCGCTCCGCAGCAATTGCCCTGCCGCACCTATTTCTGGAGGGACTGGATCCCATGTGGGCACCATTTGCAGTGCGTGCAATCCTTTTCCAAGCCCCATGCCTATGTAAGCAAAGAAAACCCCACCGACACCGTAAGTCACCGGCCCGGGGGGTGGTGAGAGGTGTTCGGGACCCAGCCGAGCGCGCCCCGTCGCAGCCAGCACCCCCTTGGCCTCGCCGGGCTGCAGGCCCGGGCCCCGGTGGTGCGGGACGGCAAGCGGCAGCGACAGCGTTCTTTAGGGAAGCGTTTTATTTAACGCTGCGTGCGGGGACGGTGCCTCCCGGCACAGGGGAAGCCGCAGCCGCCTGGCTCCGTGCCGCCTCCGCCCGCCGCCTCTCCCCTCCCGCGGCCGGGGGGGGCCGGGGCCGGGGCCGGGGGCTCCTCCGCGCCGCCCCCCCGGCAAAACTGTTTCCCAGTTGGGCTGTCGTGGCCGGGCGCTTCCAGGCGTGTGAGAAACGTTTGGTTCCCCCCAGCACTGGGAACCGTGCGCACCTAAGTAAACACATTAGTACCTGCCAGAGGGATTTGTATAGAAGACAGCTGAAGAAGGCATTGGCCTCTGCTGGCACTCTGGGACTCCCAAGAGAGATCAAAGGGACACGAGGGGGGTTTTGGCAGCCTTGAGACTGGGAAAAGTTGCTAGTTCCTGCTATCGGAGGGACGTCCCAGCGAGCACATGGTTCAATTACTCATCCCCCTCCCTCCCCTGCCCCCCCCCCCCCCCCCCACTGCTCCCATTGCCCCGGCTCGTTCTCCACAGAAAGGTGGAAACTCTGGAAAAATCGCGGCGGGTTCCCCAAGGCAGCAGCCATCCAAGCGGGAATTCTCCCTGTGGAAATAGCTGCCGGGTCGACGCCTGCCTCCGACCTCAGAAAATAAAGCCCGCTGCCGGCTGCCCGCCTCCCCCTCCGGGCTGCGGGCGGCTTTAGGGAGGCAAATAAAGATGCACGGTAAAAAAAAAAAAAAAAAAAAAAAAAGAAAAGAAAGAAAAAGAGGGTTTAGACGCTGGGTGTGAAGAGCGGCACGCCAGAGGAGCGCGGTGGCGGGGCGTCCCGGCCCCGGGCAGGCGGGGCGGGCGGCGGGGCGCTGGCGGGCCCGGCCCCGCTCGGCCTCGGCCGCAACCCCTGCCTGCGGCCGGCCCAGCTCCGCCGCCCCGCTCTCCTCGGGGAGCGAGCAGGTGGCTTCCCGGCGGGGCGGGGAGGAGCGGAGGAGGCCGGTGTCCGGCGTGGGCTCGGCGGGAGCAGCGCTCCTGCCCGCCTCCCCGGTGCTAAAGGAGCTGCAGCGGGACGGGGGAGGGCGGAGGGGGCACTCGCATTCGTGTCAAAACTTCGGTGGCTTTGTGCGTGGCCCCTCCGGGAAAAAAAGGAAAAAAAAAAAAAAAGAAAAGACTTGATTAAATCACAAACCTCTTGTCCTTACCCAGTTATTACCCTTTGATTTGTGATTCCAGGGCCCTGTTTGCTTTGGCTGGGGGCTTAGGTAAAGATTATCGTTATTAATATCAAACACAAACATTTTAATTGCAAACACACTGAGGACCTTCTCTGGGAAGCCCGGCATGTCAGCCATAGCCGCGGGGGTCACGAGAGTCTCTTCGGGAGGTATTTTCTTTATTTAATGGAAAAAACCTTCCTCGAGGCAAACTTACTCCAAACAATCGCTCAAGTTACCCTGCTGCTGGAGGAGACCCTGCCGCGGGGGTCCGACCGGGCGGCCGGGCCAGCTCGGCGAGGTTACCGCCGGGCTGGGGGCAGATGTGGCGGTGGGCCGGCGGGCTGCTGGCCCCACACCGTGGTGTCGGGGGTGCTTCGGCACCCCCCTCCCCGCTGCGGGGAGCGGGGCCGGCGGGGCGCGGTTCGGCCCTCCCGGCTGAGCCGGCGGGGACGGGAGCAGCTCGCTAGGGCAGGCGAGGGGCTGCCAGCCCCAGCCGAAGCGCTCCGCTGCTGAGCGAGCCCCCGGGCTGCAGGAGCAAACTACGGCATCTTGGCGCTGTCGCGAACGTGGGGAGATCGGGCACGAAAGCGCCGCTTTCGGAAGCGCCCGAGAGTTCCCCGAGGCGGAGGGGTTTATGTGAAACCTGTGGTACCGCTGCGTGCCCGCCGCACTGTGCCGCCGCAATGGCTCCTCGCAGGAGAGCATCTCAGCACAGAGCGATTCGAGCCAATGCTGAAGCCGCCTCAAAAGCAGGCTGGCCGCGGCGGCGCGGGAAGGGGGAGAGGACGGCACCGCCGTGAGAGCCGGCTCTCGGGGCCGCCTCTCTCCGGAGCTTCCCCTTCAGACGGACGTACCCGCGCCGGTGCCGGTGCCGGCCGGGAAGGGCGAGACCTTCCAGAACCGTGGCTGTGACCTTGCGAAGCACACAAACAGTAAATCAGGGGGTAAAGCTGAGGAGGAGAGCGCCGGCGGGCAGCGCTGAAGCAGCGTCCCTCGGCTTCTGTCAGCTCGCTGCCAGCCCCGTGTCGGGGGGGGCTCCGGGTGCTGTTCCCCGGTGGTCGCCCCTTCGCGGGGTACAAACAATCTGTTACCAACCGTAACGCTCCGATTGTGAGCGGCTCCGCTCCGGCATCCTCAGAGAGGCCGTGTTTTTTTACATCACTGAGTGAAAGGCTTCATATGTTGTTACCCACCCCACCCCCCAACCCCCTTTTCGGCCGCTTAACTCTTTCCTCCCTGAGGGACCCCATTCTCTTCTCCCTCAGGCTCAAGTCGAGGGGAGTTACCTTCCCCGGGAAGCAATCACAGCCCCCACGGGAGCGGGCCCCTGTCGCAGCCCGTCGCTGCCCCGCTGGGGTAGCACAGCCGTCCATTTTACCACAGACACGGCCTGCGTTCGAGTTCCCGCTCCCGAGAGGGAAAGGCGAGAGGCGCTGAGCCTCTCCCTTCCCAAGGACCGCGGGGGGCTCCTGGCGCTCCCTAAGCGCACCCACCATGTGCAGGACGAGGCCGAAGAAGCGTCCCTGCCCGGCGAGCTACGCAAGCGGCCCCGTCGGACATTTTAGGGGAGCTGCACCGCTTTTCCCTCGCAAGCAAGGGCGAGGAGAGGGGCCGCGGGGTCCTGCCCGGGCGCCCACCCGTGCCTGCCCGGCCTCCCCTGGGAGCGAAGCGGGGAGGCGGGTAATTAACAGGGCGGGTGCGGCCCTAGGTAAGGAGGGACGCTCCTAGGAGGAGAAAAAGCAGGAAAAATCTGTCCGGAGAGCTGCCTCCCGTCACACGGGTCGTGTCGCGGCGACGTGGGTCTGACTCTTCAGGGCTTGATCCCGCTGAAGTCAGCGGCGGGTTTTAACTCCGGGAGCGGGTTAATTACTTAATTACGGGGGGGACGGGACACACTGTAACACAAAGAGCTTTATTTTACAACCCAAGGAATCAATCTGTTCTTATATACAATATCACATTCCATCATTTAAATATATATTTGTTATGTTTACAAAAGAAAAGACAGTACTAAAATTATTTACAGGAACGAAACGAGGCGGGAACTCTTTAAATACGACTAACACGAAATGCAACCAACAGCTTCACTCAGACAGGAATGAACTTTCCGGTGAATCTCAGACAAAGCGGATCACCGGTACACAGGTAAGTAACTTAAATTAAAAAAAAAAAAAAAAAAAAAAAAAGAAGAGGAGGGATGGTCTATGCAACACGATTTAACAAAAACAAAACTCGGAAAAAAAAAAAAGAGGAAAGAAAAAGGGGGAAAGTCTGTTTGGCTCGAGTCAGCGAGAGCCATTTTCTTTGGGGTAGGTGTACCCTGACTCGACCTTAACAAGGCCCCTGCCCGGGCTTTCCACTGTGTTAATTTGCTTCATTACTTAGAGGGAAGGGGGTGGGGGCTCCATCTCCGTTAAATATACTACCAGAGCAACCGGATTTATTTCTCCACCACTTCCTCCACGCTGGGCAGTTTGGGTTCGTCGGAAGAAATACTGTCCACTATGGAAGAGAGGTAGCGGAGGCTGCTGGAGGCCGACGACTCGACGATGGAGCCTCCTGCTCAAGGAGAGAAAAGGCATGAAAGAGCAAACCGTGCCTCCTCGCCGGGCCGGCGGCGCAGGGCTCGCAGCCGGCGGAGAGCCCCGGCGCCGGAGGGTGAGAGACCGTTGGGGACCGGCGGCCGTTGGGGACCGGCGGCCGTTGGGGACCGGCGGCCGTTGGGGGACGCGGCCGTTGGGGGACGCGGCCGTTGGGGATCGGCGGCCGTTGGGGACCAGCGGCCGTTGGGGGACGCGGCCGTTGGGGACCGGCGGCTGTTGGGGACCAGCGGCCGTTGGGGGACGCGGCCGTTGGGGCACGGGAAGGGCGCGCGGCAGCGGGGGCGGCGGGGTGAGCACGGCCCGGCGGCGGCGGCGGCCGCTCCCCCGGACAGTCGGAGAACGGCGGCCGCGGGGTGCGAGTTACCTTCCTTGGGGCTGACTCCCAGGGCTCGGGAATGGTCCGAAACGCTTTGCCAGTCGGAGCTGCAGGTGCTGAGGAAGTCGGAGCTGGGGATCTGCGGCACACACACGGGGGGGCGGGAGCGGGGGGAGACACGGGGAGGGGACGGGTGTTAGCAAGGTGGACGGCGGCTCCCCGGGGCGGGCCGGCTGCCCGCTGGAGGCCCGAGGAGCTGGCAGGTTCCTCGGGGAGCCCCCTCCGCGCCCGCCAGCCTGCCCGGCCGGCCGGGCCGCCGCAGAGGCCGTGCCGAGGAGGAGAAGAGGGGACGGGAAGGGCGCGGCGGTTTCGCAGCTGGGTGGCAGGGCGGCGGGAGGAATCGAGCGGCAGTGCTTACATTTCCCTGCTTGGGGCTGAAGCTGAAGGGGTCCCCCCCGATCTCCTGCATCTTCTCCTGTTGATCCAGCCTGTGCAAGAGGTCCTGCAGCCTCTCGATGTAGCTGATGGCGCTCCTCAGGATCTCCACCTTGGGCAGCCTCTGGTTGGGGTTTGCCACAGTCCGCCTTTTCAGAGCCTCGAAGGCTTCGTTGATCTTCTTCAGTCTCCTCCTCTCCCGCAGGGTGGCTGCTTTCCGTCTGTCCGTGGGGGCCGACTTTCTCTTGCAAGTTTTACAAGCCCAGATCAAACACTGGCCGGGGCAGTGAGGGGGTTGTAGTCCCGGGGGTGCCAGCACATGCTCCTCTCCGCTGCTGTCACTGCCGGCCTCTGGCGGCATTTGGTCCTGACAGGGGGACAAGGTGCCATCGCTGCCTGGGTACAGTGGGGATCCCTCTGCCATCTCCAGCTGCTGCAGGGCTCCATTCTCCCCGTCCAAGTAGAAGAAATAGGAGCCAGTTTCAAAAAGGTCCATCATCATGCTGTCCCTCGGCCTCTCTGCCTGCTTGAGTTGGGTGGCAGGCTCAAAAACACCCCGAGGAACAACCCGGATGGAATTTAATTAGTGCAGTGACATAAGTCCCCCCTGCTTTATATAGGAGCTGCTGAAACCCTATCCAACTTTTAGCTGTCGCGGTGCATCACCCTCCAAAACTGATTCCAGCCAGTCTCTTGGGCGCTGTCCTGAGAACATCTCCTGTTTAGAAGGGGGGGGGAGGGGGCATGAGGGGAGGGAGGCAAATTAAAGAAAAAATAATAAACGGGGGAAACAAACGAAAAATAAAATTACAATCCAACTCCCCACCCCCCCCCGAAATCCCGTGAGCTGGGGGTGCAGCGAAGGGACGCGAGGTGGGGGCTTGGAAGCTGCGTCCGGGCGCAGCAGGCAGCCCCGGCCCCGCTGCTGAGCCCATGGGGGCATGGCGGGAGGACAAAAGCGCGGGGCTCTGCAGGGAGCCCTGGCCCAGCCCGCCCCTCGCACCCCCCAGTGCACACTCCTTGCCCCGCTGCTAAGTATAGATCTATAAGGAGAGATTTCAAAGGCGGCCATCACTCTGCAAATAGACGGGTTAATATTTTCAGAAGAAGCCCCTGCTATTCCTCCCCCCCTCCCCCCGCCTTGAAGCATGCCATTCCTGTGACCCAAGCCACCCTGGCCAGCCCCAGGTTAGGAGCCAAGCTCACTGTTCCTCCACACACAGGGGGAAGGTTGCCAAGGCAGAGCCTTGCTGCGGTGCTGAAGCACCCACGGTTATTGCACCTTGGCTTAGTCTAATCTGAACTTTCCCGCATTGCCTGTGAGGTGACAGCAGTGATTCCAGGTGACTGGGTTACAGTTTGATGGGGCTCTCCGGACAGCCCCTGTCCTTGATGGTGCTTAGGGCAAGCAAAGCCCAGGCATCTGGTGTAACTGCAGTTTAATCCCTTAGGCCTGGCAAGGTGTATAGAGCTTCCCGGCCCCTGAGACAGAAATGGAGGTTGTGATCGCTCTCTGTTAGCGTATATTGTAATATCACATCATGTCTAGGCTTCTCTCACATCGAGAAAGAGAACATATGGGAAAGGACCCTGTTTGCCTCTTTCCCTGGGCTGCCTTGTGTCCCTTAAATCCCATGTAATTTCTCTCTGCTGATGTAAACATATATATATGTGAATATGCATATATATGTGTCCGTATCTATGGACACACACACATGTATGTGTATTTATGTGGATAAGTAGGTATACTTCTATGTGTGTGTATACATGTGTGTGTACATGTGTACGCATGTATACAAATGTGTACACACACGTATATGTGTACGCTTTTTCACAGAAGCTCAGAATAATATATGAAGAGTGGATGAAGCCCCTGGAACACCACAATATCTCTCAAATGTAGCTTCTAACTTCATTCCTTCTGAAGGGAACCGTGGCATTTTTGTTCATTTCTCAAAAGCTACAGTGAAATTGACCATTGACTTGACTGTTGCTCCAAAACTGATTGCAAACCAATTTTTCAGAATACAAAAATCTTAAAAACTAGTTGTGATTTTGTTTTGACCAAAATCAGTGCTGTTGGAATGGATCTCATTTCTGCTTTAATGAGGCAGAACAATATCCAGTTTTGGATGAGACAGAGAAATTCAGACCGTTCTCAGCAAAACTAATTTTTATATTAATTTTCCAGCACTGAGGTTTTTTTTCCTCTTCCGATTAAAAAAAGGGTATTCTTGCAGTTAAGGAGCTAAACATAAGAGAGAGTTTCTCAGTTTCCATGCTCTGCAACTTGCTTTCTGTTTGACCTTTGACCAGTCACTTAATTTCCCTGTGATTTAATTTTCTACCTTGAAAAAGGGATATAATGTTGACCTTTACCCATCCCTTGTGTTTTCTCATTTAATTTGCTGACTATCCAGAGAGGAGCCACCTCTTGGCGATACATGCTTTGGAGTCCTGCAGGGATGTTTGTCCCATACCATTAGTGAGGATAGTAATTAAAAAAAAAAAAAAGAAAAGAAAAATCGTAAGTCTGCTGATTATTTAAAACATTTTCACATTTACTACAGTCATTTTTTTTTTTTTAATCTTTTAGCTTCTTCACTACTGCTCTGGCAATGTTTGGAACAAGGCAGAGATGAGATCAATCTATTGGTAAGGTGCACAAATGAAAACTCAGTTTAAGGGAGAAATATCGTTACCAAATTGTTGTCCTTTCAAGAGTTTTGACTTAGCGAGTTGGGAAATTGGAAGTTTAGGAGCCAGATGCACCTCCTGCTGTTAACAGATTTTTTTTTTTTTCTTTCATATAGGAAACAAAATAAGACATTGTTTCTTTCCAACACTTAGTGCTAGAGTAAACGGATTTGGTTCCTCACAGTAACATGGGCACAGCATAGTTAGCCCTTTATAGAGGAAAACTCCCATCAGCTGTAGCTGAATTTTAATTTGAATCAAGTCAGCCAATTTCCCCATCACATAAGCAACCTGAGTTTTGCTGTAGCCATCACACTGCATCTCCCATTCCAGCTCCTTGGTGAACATAACACAGCTAGCAGACAACCCTAGCGTATTTGAACAAAATGTCCTCAGTGATGTTCTCCATTACAAAACTGGATCAAGTGGAGGATTCAAAAGTTGGTGCTGGTCTTTTTTCTCTTCATGCCTTGCATTCCAGATCATATTAGATATAAGCACAAAGACATAAGAGGAAGTAAAAGCACGTGAATAAGAACAACTGGACATAGAACTAGAAAGAGGATCACTGCTGAACTCCTCTTGTAACTTCAGTCGGCTTGATAGCCCCTTACAGAAAAACTCACTCTCAGTTTGTGAAGCCAGTTCTTTATTCAGTTGTTACTGCTTCCACCAGAATACTGTGGTACTCTCGTGAAAATGTACTTTCAGTATATTTACACAAGTAAAATATGAGATGTACTGTATTTCACTGGTCTACAAGGTCGGTTATCCTATCAAAGAAGTATTTCACTAAGGCAGTGTATGGTAAATTCAGTAAGTGGTCAGGATGACCCAAATTCAAGAAAGATGCACTGCATTTTAAGTCACAGCTGATCTCCAGAACGTCGATCCCTCCAAATTCACCTTTCCACAGAAACTTTTCTGCATAATTGTTGTTGAATAATGAGCCTGGAACCACCCAGGTCACTCTTGACACCTTATAGTTTAAGCAGAAGCTCAGTCTGGAATTATACAGAAATATTTTGTCATCTAGGACCCACATAGCACTGCATACCACTAAAAATACTTCCTTTTTCTCCTTCACTCTCCTCAAGATTCTTCCAGCCACAGGCATTGTGTATTTTTAATCTTTGATCTCTTCGACACTTCTTTGCAGTGGCATTGGTAATCAGTAGGGATGAGGCATAGCCACTCCTATGTGGCACTCTGAAAGTGTGAAAGTGAAATTTTCAGCCTGTCTTTGTTGTAGCCCTGTTCTACTCATACAATACCCACCTTGATTTGCGAGATGGTTAGGTAGCTTGGCTACCAGGTAATGATGCTTACGTTGCTTCTTGCAGATTTCTGAAGTGCAGGTTATCAGCGTAGGCCCAGCTGTGGGCAAACTGGGGTTCTTGGAGTTTGTTTGCACTTCAGATATGGAAATTTTTCTGTTCACATTCCCACTCTCCTCTTTTTTCCTTTTACACTCATGTTCAGCAGAGTATTTCTTAGCAGAAACTTTCCCTTTCAATGTATTTTATTGTTACTACACAATGCTGTTGTTCTGCCTTTATGTTTCACCAAGTTTCTGAAATCCCTCTAACGTTTGACTTGATATCTTCTACTGATATTTCTAACATGTCTTTTTTTTCACAGGAACAATAACACTTCCTTTTAAAATTTTTGCATTTTTTCATCTAATTTCTCAACAGAAAAAAAATGATACACTGTCCTCATTATAGTCTCAAGGCAACCACTTAGAGTACCTCTTTGTTATAGAAGTCTAGGCTCTTACTCCTGTTCTCTGTCAATTCCAATTCACACAGGTGACCTTCTCACCTGAGTTTGGTAGTGTATTCAGGTAAGGGTAGGTGGCATGTCTGGGGATATGTGTTAATGTCCATGTTTTGTTGTCACATGTAACCTGTATGTTACATAGTTAGGACACCAGTCTAAGCTATTAGAGGGTTAATTGTCCACCATTCCTCCTGATGTGTCAAGACGTGCACTCAAATACTCACCCAGGATGTGTTTACATTCTCATTTTAATATGTCAGGAATGCCCTTGTGGAGCAAATCTCTGAATAGCCCCCAGTTACTGCACTGCTGATACTCCTTACAGGGTGCTCTCAGGGTGTGTCAGCTGGGTTCTGTTCAGGAGAAACTAAGCTGGAAGGCACCCTGAAATGTGAAGTGGATGCTAGGTCTTCAGCACTGCCAGTTTCTACAGATCTGCTCCTGATGCACCTAGATGATCTGCTAAAGTATTCATAGTCAGAGTTCATTGGGAAGAACTAGAGAAAACCTTGACATGTTGCTGCACTATGAGATTTGCTGCTGAAACAGTATATTATGCTGTCATGGTTTAGCCCCAGCCAGCAACTAAGCACCACACAGCCACTCGCTCACTCCCCCTGCCCCGGTGGGATGGGGGAGAGAATCAGAGGAATAAGAGTGAGAAAACTCCTGGGTTGAGGTAAGAACAGTTTAATAATGGAAATAAAGTGAAATGGTAATTATAATAATAACAATATAATAATGATAATGATAATAATAATATAAAAAGTAAGTGATGCATGATGCAATTGCTCACCACCTGCCAACTGATACCCAGACAGGTCCCGAGCAGTGATCACGGCTCCCCCTGGCCAACTCCCCACAGCTTATATACCAAGCATGACGTCATATGGTATGGAATAGCCCTTTGGTCAGTTGGGATCAACTATTCTGGCTGTGCCCCCTCCCAGTTTCTTGTGCACCTGGCAGAGCATGGGAAGCTGAAAAGTCCTTGACTAGCATAAGCAGTACTTAGCAACAACTAAAAACATCAGCGTGTTATCAACATTCTTCTCCTACTAAATTCAAAACACAGCACTATGCCTGCTGCTAGGAAGAAAATTAACTCTATCCCAGCTGAAACCAGGACATATGCTGAGGACTGCAGAAGCTAAGGAGGATGAGACACTTCATCTCTCCTTTCCCTTCGGAAGGAAATTTTAAGCAGATGGGAAGGATTGAGGTATCTTTACTCTTTAAAGCTGTTTGAAATGGCTGAGAGATGTGGAAACTGTAAGGGGAAAGTTCATGCACAAAAGATAGGTAATCTGGTAAAGAACATGTATCTGTTGGTGAATCTACAACTTATTACAGAAATGTTTGGTGAACAGAGAGTATAGATTTTTCATGATTTTTCTTGAAAGTCTGGGCAGCGGAGACTCTATGGGGGATCAGCATTTCTTATGCTGACAATGACCTATGGGAAATTTAAGCAAAAGAACTTTACTGACATTCATAGAAGTACAATTCCTGTTACTGGAACAGAGCATATGGAACTTCATGGCTTGTGGTATGTAGGAGCACTTCTTGGCTGAATGTCATTATCCCTTCTTGCCTTAAAATGTCTGAATTTCACAGACGTCTGCAGGGGTAGCATGGACCAGCTTCCATTCTTGATTTTCATTTATATATGTTGTTAGAATAACAGCAGACTTTTGCTTACCTAGATTCTGTTGTTTACTTGGCCCCATTCAAATTCTGCTTGTCCAAGGAAATGATATTATTTGCATATCCACATTGTCACATGCATTCTCACTGAAGATCTAGGAACTGACCAGAGGAAGTGTGTGTGCTGTGCATGCCTGTGTAGAAGTATGTGTCATTTCAGAGAATTTAAAAGCATGTGGGAGCAACCATCCTTCAAATGCAAGTTTGGCAAGTGCAGTAGTGAGTGGTATAGTATGTGCTCTGGAGCTGGGAAGCCAGAAAGCAAAAAACCTGGAAAAGACAACTTTGTATAATTTTACGGTCTTTGTAGGGGAAGATTTAAAAATTCTTATTCACAGAGGCCTTGGCTGTATAGCTGTTCCAAATTATTGCTGTTTTCCTTTGATTGGATATGGACTTTAGTGTTCATATCAGTTACGGTCCTGTTAGTGTCTGAGAGGTGCAACCTTGCTAACTAAACAGACTTCTCTAGTTCAATATGGTAAGGTAGGATTTCATTACAGCTCTCATGTTGGGCAGTTATGAGGCACAGTTCTAAATGGCAGGTGCTTTAATGCCTGTGTCAGGGTCTACAGTGACAAATAGTCACCACTGCACAAACACATTTATTTTACTACAAGACGTTTTCCTGGGGAGGATGGAGTGCCAATCAGAAACCGGAGGCCCGTTGTGCTGTTGCTGGCTGGGACAAGCATTTTCCATGGTTCTAACCACAGGCAGGCATTCCTTGCAGGAAGAAAGGTGGTAATAATGACAGATGCCTTCTACTTGTGATTAGGTAAAAAATGGGCAACATGAAATGTGACACGAGTAAAAGACACATCATCTGCTATATAATCATATTTTTGCCATTACATCTTTTGTAATTACATGAAAGGCTGGTTTTACAGTCATATACTTATCTGTCTGCTTACACTACAAACTGTTGAAAGCATAGAGTGCGTTTTCACTCTGTGTAGTTTCAGAATGTGATGACTGTGACATCTAAACCTAATCTCAGTCGGAAGGGCAATAGTTAAACCATAGTTGCTACTACTAATTAAAAGAAATATTAATTTTAATTCTGCAAGAGAAATGAAGGAAAGGGTATGTTGAGAGCTAGTTTCTTCATCCAACACTCAGGCTAATCACATCCCTGCTGTCTATGGACAGAAAGAGAGCTTAGTCCTCAGACTGTGGAAAAATGACAGCTTACTTTTCTGGGGCTCACAAGGGATTTTTGCAGAGCCATGAATCTTTGTGGAAAACTGGATGATAGTGGCTTGGAAGTGGAAGCTGTGAAGATACAGTGAAGGTAATGGATGTAGACAACTCCCTCCTCAGCAATAACATAGGGATTGTTTAAAACAGCACATCACAAAACCCATGAAGTGATTATGCCGAATGATCGCTTTTCATACATAAATTGTATTCAACTGTTTCAACATCCACTGCCAAATATTCTTTTGGTTTCCTGGTGTTAGCTCTCTGATATATGGGTGTGCCAGTTTAATGAGCCATTTGATTATAGATACATAGTATTGGATGATTAAGTTAATAAACTGTAGTCAAATGCAGGCAGTACTTGGGCTTGACTTATTTCCTGATGTTGCATTAATTCAGTCCTCAATTATTCCATGCACATGTGGCTTTAAAATGAAGAAAGAACTGAAATGGGAATCTCTTGACATATTACTGTTGCCAAAATGTAACTACACTATTGGAAGTAATGCAATCATGCCATAGCCCTATAGAATTCCCTGTTCCTCATGAGATTTTATGTATTTTCTCTGTTGTCTGTAATATCAAAATTTGTTCATTTTATTTTCAGTATTCTTCTACCTTTGTGGACAATCAATTTAGCTCATAATTTTGAAGAAGTGTTGATTTCACCAGGATTTGTACTTTGTACATTTTATATGATTTGTACTTCAGGGTTTTGTTCTCCATGTGTCATTTTTACCTCTTGCTTTCCACATCCTACATTGCTCTTAACTGAGCAAATAAAGCTTGTGTCATGTACTTTGTTGTGACTTGCTTGAGATCCTTTGGGTGGCATACCATCAATCTTTTACAGTATATGGTAAATAGAGAATGTTGTTTTTGCTGTCCTGTCATATTTTCTGCTTTGGCAGAGATACTTGCTATGTCCTAAGTGTTCTCTTCCAAGTTCTTCCTTAGGTACAATGATTAGCTTTGCTGAGTCAGTCTCAGCTTTGAAAAGCATGTATGCACCATCTTAATTTCCATAAATATGTTCCTGACTGATTTGAATGTAATGTTCACAACATGTACTTTGGGTAGTCTGATATGTGACCATTCCCTTTCCAAGCACCAGTCAGATTCCTTTCTCTGTGTAGGTTTTCACAAGTCTTTTGATTGCTGTATATCCATAATCCTTGGGCTTTACTGGGCTTTAATATAAAAAACAAAAACAAAAACAAAAACAAACCAAAAAGGGTTTGTATATTCATTCTGAACAACATTTCCTGTTTTCTCCCTTTCTGTTTTTCACAGATCTACCTTTCTTTATCCCCTAAGAATACACTGCTCTTCAAACATTTTCATTATTTATTCTAACTTCTTCTTACCATCTTCACTTGATTTGGGCTGGTACACTCCTTGGTGTATTTTGGGGCCCTTTTGCATCACTTACAGTCTCCTGCATCTGCTGTCTTCTTCTAATCATTGAAAGACAAATGTACTTCTATCCCTTCCTGGTGATAACCTAGTCAGTTGTCCACCTGGAAAATACCTCAAAAGTCCTTAAAGTTTTATCTCCCATCAAATAAAGGGATAAAGTGCTCAAGGTGCCACACTGCTGTCCACCAAATCTGTCACCTGTATTTTCTGAGAAAAGGCCAATATCAGACACTTTGGCAGAAGATACAGCATGCTCTGAAGAGGTTTCAACAGGGAAGTTTCTTCCTAATCCCTTCAGTTACAGTGGTGTGAGCCCTCAAACATGACAGTCTGTATCATGTTCAAACTTAAAAAAATAAAGCCTGTATAATCATCTGGGACTAGTGAAAATGTTAATACAGAATCCCCAGGTATCTTATCTACATGGGCTTTCAAAAGGAAAATAGCTGCTGCTTTTGGAAAATAGAAGCCATTGAGGTAAAGTCTTCCGGAAAGAAATTTGCTCTGTATTAAATAGCAATAATGACCTTCAATCCAACATATATTGTATCATGTTGTTATCGGAACCTGTTGCACAGCTGCAAAACAGTTTTAGGCTGTGAAGGTCATTCTGTTATTTGGCTATGTGTCATTTAAGGTACGTGCTTGGAAACAAGGTTGGTTACCTGTGATCTGTCAGTGCAAGAAATACAGTAGCCTATATTGTACTCCTTCACCTCTTTGTTCTGTTCATTTCACATAATTTCACTTAATAACTTCTGCACATTTATATACTAAGATTTCACTTGCTTTGAGATTCCTGAAGGCTCAAAAAAGTGTTCTTTAAAGTACACTGGGATCTAGATGTAACACGGTCTCTTGAATATGCCATGAGTATGCAGCATAATGCAGTTGTTTGAGATTTTTGAAATAAGTAGATGGCTCTGACCACTAGTTCTGTACCATGTTGAAACACATTTCTCATGTTCTAAAAGTACAAAGGAGTCTTACGGTCGTCCTAAAAGAGAACATGAAATTTCTCAAGGTATTTGAAAGAACCTTGGCTGAGCTGACACACTTCATTCCCCATACAATTCATCTGGCACATAGGACACAAGATAGGAATGAAAAGGGTATAGCATTCAGAAATTCTGCATGACAAAATGAGTCTTACCCTTCTCATTCTAGCCAGACTTTACAAAAACATGCTCAAAACCCGCCTGTATTTAATTTTTCACCGGACCACTCTGGAGAACATTTCAGAGAAACTGTGTAGACTGAAAGATTGCCAGATGCCCTCTCTGGCTGCAAAAATCATCAAAAATAAGGCTTCAACTGAATTGATGCAAGTGCTTGGATTCTTGGAGAAAGTGTACTAATTATGAGTTTTGGGGAAATGATTTGATAACTAAACATTGAGGAAGAGTTTAGAAGAAAGAAACACAATCTATTCTGATTAGATAAAGAATCCCTGGAAGAGCAATCTTAGGTCTGTGTTCTGAAACTGGTAGCTGGACAACATGTAGCTATGTTTAGACTTAGAGAAAACAGTGAGAAAATATTTTTGTTGTGAAGTGTGAAACAGCTGGCTTACAACAGAATCTCTTGACCTGCAGTGTCATTATTTGTAAACAACATTTGTGTATTAAAGCAGCCTAATGGGAATATTTGGCTGGAAGTGCTAAGCATTACAATTATTACGTTGAAGTATTATTGATTACTATAATAACTGAAAAATAGAACAGACAGAAGTAATTGTGCACCAGCAGTTCCTAAATAAACTCCAAATGACAAATAATAAATTTATTTTGATAGGTCCATACGTAGCAGCCTAGTCACATTCTGTTCAATGCGAGCTGCTGAGTGCTTTGGACTTCTAAAAAGCTCGGTGTTTAAATGAGATGACTACTTGTAGATTATAAATGTCATTTTATGAGAATACAATTAAGTGTAAAAACTTTGTATTGGAACTACTGCCTTCAGCTTGGGACAGCCATAGTAGAACAGCACTAGCTTTTCAGTAATGTCTGCAGGTGGTTTCTGAAACCAGATGGTATATGAGAAAGGAGGAGTTAAAACCAGATGAGTTCAGAGCATGGCATTTACCAGTACATGTAACTGCGCCTTATCTTTTTTTTTCCTTCAGAACTGGTTATTTGCAGCCATGTTAATTAGCAAGTAACAAATTCAATAGCGAGCAGAGGTAATGAGAGCAGTTGTGCTTACAGCAGGGAGGAAGTCTTCAGGGTACAAGTCTAATCACAGATTGCTTTCTTCTTGCATTCACATTGATGTAATCAGTAAACCATGTCTTGCTTTGAGAAATCAGGATCTGTTGAATTAAATAAAAGATATGCAAGACAGAACTTGTATTTCAGAACTGATTACCGGTCTGCAAACTACTACAGAAAAAGAAGAAATCAAACTGAACTGGTCATCATAATCAGGAATATGACTATCATTGATAAAGTAATTGGTGCAAACACTGAAAACGCAGCCACATGAACATTCACTGGACAATACAAAATCATCCAAATTTCTGCTTTGGCTATGGAGGACAGCAGTGGTTTTTGTATCAATTTAAAGATTCTGAGTGGTGTTCCTACAAGGTCAGTTGAGCCCACTCAACAGTATGAAACAGAATCACCTAACAAAGTTTCTCATTTGCAAGTATCAAAGAAGTATTTAACAACAGGATAAAGAAACTTTGTCATATTTGGAAGATACACAGTGAAGAATATAAAGACTCTGAAACGTTTAAAGAACGATCATTAGCAGTGACGGGGGTAAGAGACAAGTTCTCTTTGATGCTGATTGTCCCTGAGATTCAATCTTTTATCATCTTTCAAGCTACGAAGTCCATCCTGCACAATCTACTAACCTTCAAGGACATTATGGTAAAGAAACTGACATTACAAGAAGCCTTAGATGAACTTTTTCTACCGTTCTTTCCAAGGACATCACTTTTCGTTATTACAAGAGAGTTAGAAATCAGCATCCAAGATATCAGTGTCATTAGTGAAAAATTACCAAGAAAGATTGCCAGCTAATTAATAACTAATTAAATGAAATTGGGTTTGGAGAAAGCCCTCTGAAGGTCCTGGATTGTCAGTGTTGTTCCATTTGGATCCAAAAGTCATGTCAATTAACAGAAAGACTTGGTATCTATCTATTTATTTATCTATCTATTTATTTATCTATCTGTCTATCTAATCTATGCCTTTTGTCTTGAGTCAGCTGATGCTAGGCCTGAGTATTTCATGGAACAAGGAGTTATTAAATGATCACACAATTGGTACCATCTTTACAAACTGTATTATTCATTACACTGGCTGAAAGGTAGTGTGTGAGCACACTCAAGCAGCATCAATGCCTCATGGCTGCTTATATTTAGGTGTCTTTCCAGGTAGAGGATGTGTCTTTGCAGAAGCTGATTTTACACAGGCAGCAGCAACAGTTTATAAACAATAAAGAGTGTGCAGATGCTCAGATTATCGCCTCTCATTGGGGAGCTTTCTCAGTCAAGCATCTCAAATTTGACATTTCCATGGTTCCAGGAATTTTGTAACACTTCACATAAACTATTTTCCAGAATTCCAACTGTTCAGTACTGTGATTATGTCCTGATGCTGGGTTCAATTAGCAGTGAACTTGCTTAGCTTTTTTGGGAAGTTTTTAGCTGCTCGTTAAGTCATGTATCTGAATTAAGAGGAGAAAATATGAGACTGGAAAAAAGAAATGTCACTTTCTTTAGATGTATGACATTCTCTGACAGAAGATAAATGCATGCTAACAGTGTCCCTGAACTGAAATTCAGGCAAGAATTTGCTGATCAATAGAGAAACTGCCTGAAGTGATCAAACAATTTTTTCCTCACCAACATGAGCTATCTAACAAAAAAGAAATTGTAACTGTGTTTTTATTTCTGAAAAAAGAAGTCACTGAGTCATCTTAGTTACACACAGCACATTCAAGAACTGCATGCATGCATGCACAGACCAAGTCATGCCTGTAACTCAAACTGACACCAGAATATACAGAGTTGTAAATAAGACTAAAGTTTGTCTAACTACTTAATGTGACTTTTCAAGAGCCCCCAAATTTCCCAGTAAACCATGATCTAGAATGGTCTTATCAACTGTTCCCAGGACCTTGCAAGGAATTAGCTTTCTGACTGTGATAGCTTTTGGTTTGAAATACCTCGAGATTATTTTCATCACAAATATCTGAGGTAGTAACATGAATTCTTTGTCATTTGTTTGCAACTTAGTAGTATCAGACAACAGAATTGATTTGTGTCTTATGAGTCCAAGTTATACCAACATCTTTTTCATTTGACCTGTCATTGCACACTGCTGATCCCAACAAGCAGTCTTGCCGAACTATGGTGAAGACAACCAGAAGTGCACTACAGATACTCATGAAAGAGATTGCATGATAAGACTTATCGAGTTCTCACTGTCCTGCATAGCACTCCTTGTCCAGTTTACTAGCATCAGTTCAGCAAGATGGCATCTTAGGTCACATCTTTATGATCTTAACTCTGTCATACCTGAGGCAATGCAGTACTAGCAGGAACAGACTGGATTAATCTCAGCCATCCTTATGTTGCTTTTTGCCATAAGGATTCATATATCATAGAAACTGTTGAGTGGAACCAAATGGATTCCTTCAACAATTATCAGGGTCATCAGACCTGTCATATATAGTCTATGTCCATCATCCACATACTTGTTCTTTGACACAATAAGCTTACAGAAGTAGTATCCTGGTTTCAGCTGGGATAGAGTTAATTTTCTTCCTAGCAGCAGGCATAGTGCTGTGTTTTGGATTTAGTAGGAGAAGAATGTTGATAACACGCTGATGTTTTTAGTTGTTGCTAAGTACTGCTTATGCTAGTCAAGGACTTTTCAGCTTCCCATGCTCTGCCAGGTGCACAAGAAACTGGGAGGGGGCACAGCCAGAAGAGTTGATCCAAACTGACCAAAGGGCTATTCCATACCATATGGCGTCATGCTCAGTATAGAAACTGGGGTGGGGGGGTTGGCCGGGGAGCCGTGATCACTGCTCGGGAACTGTCTGGGTATCGGTCGGCGGGTGGTGAGCAATTGCATTGTGCATCACTTGCTTTGTATATTATTATTGTTATTATCATTATTATATTGTTATTATTATCATTACTATTTTACTTTATTTCAATTATTAAACTGTTCTTATCTCAACCCAGGAGTGTTTCTCACTCTTACTCCTCCGATTCTCTCCCCCATCCCATCGGGGTAGGGGGAGTAAGCGAGTGGCTGTGTGGTGCTTAGTTGCTGGCTGGGGCTAAACCATGACAAATAGTTAATGGATTAGTGTAAATGACTCTTCCAACTTTTAGTACAATGGAAAAAATAAGTCACATATAAGAAATATATAGTATGTGAGAAATTCCCTGCTGGGTCAGCCCAGTAGTCCATCTAGCAGAATATTCTGACTATTCAGAAAGTGCATATGAGCCTGGCCACTTCTGGCCATCCATTGCCACTGTAATTCCTAGTATCAAGAACTGTCTAATCAAGGATGTTATAGGGCACGTCCCTCACTAGTTCTGTTAGTATCTGTTTACAGACATGTTGTCCATGAATTTATCTAATCCCTTTCTGAACATCCCAATAGTGTCTTGCCTCCCAAAGTATTTTTTGTAGTTACTTACATCGGATAGTGCTTGCAGGATCAGGTCCCAAAGGACAGGCTGGTGAAGGGAAACCTAGATAGATAATCCTTCTTGGACTAACCATGAGAAGGGTCTCAGAGCTGCCAAGAGATGTAAGGAAATGCATAAGTTAGCACATGCCAATTAGCAGTAATGCCATCAAGGGCCTGAGTACACATGGGACTTATGTGCCTGTGCCCTACTTTGGGTGCCTAAATTCACAACATAGATTTTCAGGCCTTGCTGCAAAACCTTAGAGGTGTCTGAAAAGTATATGTGCCGTGTTTTTCTTCAGTAAATTTCCAGAGGTATCTAAAAATCATCTTCTGGTCGTATGCAGAAATCCCTCACTGTTGGCACACCAGAGCAGCTAGGTGCATTATTTTTCATGTGGTTCTGCCTGGCATATTGACAGGACCTAGAACAGATGGACTCAGAACACACTTTCTAGATTGGACCTTGAACACAGCTTAGCCAGGGGCATTTTATGATAGCAGTTCAGGACTTACCAGAATGTCATTCTTCTTGATGAGACTGTAACTACCCCTTAGTGAAAGCAAAAGATAAATGGTGATCTTGACACAGAGTAACCTAATCAAACTTTGAAGTTGGCTCTGGGCTAGATGACCTCCACAGGTCCTTTCCAGCCTAAATTATTCCACTATTCTGTTCTAAAGCTGAGGAAGAGCCGTCATGAATAAGATAGGACAAAAAGGAGACAGAATTAAGGCTGGGAAAGAAAGGATAGCATAGGCATGTTAGGACAAAATCAGAAATGCAAAGGACAAAGCAAGAACACACTATCAAAAGACATAAAAAGTAAGAAGAAACTTTCATTAAGTATTGCAATAGCAAGAGAACTAAGGGAGCCTGAACAGAGAGAAAGCCATTAACAGATGATGCTGTGCTTAATGCCTCTGTCAATTCAAATTACAATTAAAAGATGAAGTGCATTTAGCTGGTTAACAAAATTATTAGCACTGGTAACAAAAAGAGAAGGAGTCAACACGGGACAGGAAAACCAAGAGGGAAAATAATTAGATTAACTTATGTGTTAAAACTGGTTTGGCCTCAGTGTACCTAGAGAATTGGCTGAACTGATCTCAGTGCCATTTCCTGATATCTTTGAGAACTTGTGTGGGATGAATGAGGTTGCAGAAGACTATAGATGGGCAAATGTAATGCTTATTCTTGAACAGAAGGAAAGAGGGACTTGTAGATTCAACCTAAGTTTCTGTGAAAAATACTGGAAAATAAGTCAATATTTGTGTGCACCTGGAAGAATACAAAGGGGTGAAAAATGCCAACATGGAGTAGTCTTGTTCGTGTTAAAAAATGTTCAAGACAAATCAATTTATTGTCCTCCCATAACAGGAGAATGATTCTTGTGGTTATGGGATAAGCAGAAGTCTTATCAATCTTTACTTAATTTTAATGAAGTTTTTTTATACAGTTTCACATGCCATCCTCATATGAAGACTAGGAAAATTAAACTCCTATGGTTATTCAACTCCTTGGAAACTCATCAAAGAAGAACTCTCAAATGAGGGACTTTCTGCTCTGGGAACTCATGTTTTAATTAATAACTGGGATGATGGAATAGAGAATGGGCTCATCAAGCTTGCAGATATCACAGAGATAGCATGAATTATCAGCTTCTTGGAGGACATGCTTAGGTTTCAAACTGATTGTGAAGAATCAGAAATAATGGTCTTTAATAGGTTTCAATCTGATGAGGACATGGGCAAATATGAGGACTTAGGCAAGCCAGATCACTGCAGAAATACAGACTGAGTAACTAGGTAGGTGGTAATTCTACAAAAGAAGGAATATGATGGTTACAGTGAATCATAAGATGAACATATGCCATGCTGTTGAGAAAAAAACTACACGTCCCACTAGGACATACAAAGAGGAAGGAGGCATGTGAGGTAGTCCCTCTGTCCTGTTCTAGGCTGGTAAGACTTCAGCTGTAATTCAGTGCCCATTTTCAGGCACTGCACTGCATCTCAAACAAGGTACAGCTGGTACAACTAGAGAAAACACAGAATGCTAACAAGAATGATGAGAGGCTTAGAAACATCGAGTAAATGTTGAATTAATGTGGTGGTACAGACTAGAGAATAGAAAATACAAGAGATTAAGTGCTGGCTGTGATCAAGCACACGGTAAACAATTGCTGCAAAGAGGAACGGAGTATACTGATGCTGGTGATTATGGGGATAGAAAAAAAAATATATGCAATAAGTTATAACAAGGCAGATTTAGGTAAGTCTCCTGACAGAAGGAAAAACACCAGTCTGGCTTAGCTGCAGAGCAGCAGCTATATAAGCCTCTGTCAGCAGCGATGTAGCCTTCCAGCAAAATATGACAGACTATATGACTTCCTAAGATTCCTTTTTTGCCTTATTTTGCTATGAACCATGCTGTCATTGTTCCCTATTAGAAAGAATTCTACTTTGTTTGAGATAACTGAGGAGAATTAAGGATGGAAAAAGAAAGGCAGTCTAGGTATCTGAGCTCTTGCAGGAGGGAGAAGATCCAGCCAGGCTCCTGTAATTTGTTTTTAATACTGTACTTGGGTGTTTAAACAGCTGCCTTCTGCATTTCATGTGAGAGCCTGCCCCCCTCAGGCTACATCGCTTTCTGAATGAATATTTGAATATTCTTGAAAGTGGCACTACTGGGGCAAGACAGAGAGCGCACATGTGATTCCCCGGCAGCCTTAGCCCAGGGATCAGCATATTTGCCTGAGATGTGATAAACAAGGAAAACAGACCCCTTTTCTGAATCAAGCAGAGGATGAAAGTAAATCAGTGTCTCCTATGTATTATTTGAGTGCTTAAAATACAAGCCTAGAGATTTATTCCTGCATTCTTTTTAGAAAGGGAAATCAGAATTGGCAAATCCAGTTGAATTAGATGTCAATTAAATCATAATTGGATGATGATTCCCTAACAAGAGGGTGCAACAATCATAGAGCTGTGTGGGCACGTACACTTTGCTGCTCTTCATCTGCATTGTCAGTCCTTGTTGTCTCCTAAGTGCCATTCATAATTTCTGAGTGCCTTTCTGAAGTGGATGTTTTTCTACCTGCTTTGAGTTTGGGCACTTAGATGTCAGCTAAGGATTCTGCTGAACAGCAGGATGTCCAAGAGTTACTGTAACACTTAAATGTCCTTGGAATTCTCTAGCACAAGCCAACTCCTATTTTATGTCATTACTCCTTTCTCAATACTGCTCTCTTTGACCTTCAGACAAAAAAAAAAAGAGGGGAAAAAAAAGATAACTTCACACACAAAAGAGCTCTATAGAATATGGAGTGGATTGTTATCTGTCTGGTCTGTAGAATGAAAACTTCCTGTGCCCAAGAGCCACAGGTGTTTCTGGTATACAGGCAAGTGAGAGAAGAGCTTACGTTTGGAAAGGCTTGCGTGCAGGAGATGGCATCAGTTGCCCTGTGATCTCACTGCTCCGTTGTGAAACAGGACTGGGCTGAGTGTCTGGGCTATTTTGATGATGCTGGCCTCAACAGCTTCCACCGGCTCACTTCCTCCCAGAGTCAGGGGTTTGGATTACCCAGCAGTGCCAGCAGACCCTCATTGCCAGTCATGTGATATTCCTTTGGCATGGAAACTTGATTTGAATTGCGTGTAAGCTGTGCGCAACACAAGGCTAGCCTCTGCTGAAACATAAAGCCTAAAAGTATTATTGCAGCCCTTCTCTAAGAAGAACTATACATAGTCCTTCTATGGTTTATACTCTCTTGATTTCCTAAATGTGATTGAAAATATTAGATATAGAACATGAAGAATTATTTTAAAATAGTAACAGAAAGTCTCGTTTCATTTGATTTGTAATCTCTTAGAAATAAAACAATAAGGACTTTCTCACAGATTTATTTCTTTGGAAAGATGAACTTTTTACCAAAGTTCATCAAAATACTGACCTCTGACTTATGTTTGGAATTTCTTTCTCAGGAAAAAGGAAAAGGAAAACACTTCATATGATGTTGAATATCAGTGGAATATAGTATTTCTATATTTAATTAATACACTGTTCTTTTCTCCTAAGCATTTTAATACATGCTGTGTCAAATGCATTGTTTACAATGGATTTTTGTTAAGTACAAGGTTCTTTTCATACAGATATTGGCTCTATTAACATGATTTCTTCAAGCTCATGTCTAAGTTTTAAATCCTTCTGGAACTGACACCAACTGTCCATTTTGACACTTGTTCATTAGTTTTCTCTCAATGGAAGCATTCTCCTTCTTTCAGCTGTTGTAGCAATTTTATGTGTCACAAAGTCTCCTTACAAGACCCTGCTGAACATTTTTCTTGGTTTTGGAGGACCAGATAATATGACAGGCCAACGTATTTCACAGCTCCATTAGAACAACTTGCCACTTGTTCCAGTGCACATTCAAAAAAGGAAAGCTTCAGTCTGACCCCTTGCAAGGTTTTGTTTGGGTTTTTTTTTTGGGGGGGGTGTTGTTTTTTTTTTAAATCAGAATCGATTACTTCTGTAGATCAAGACTTAATGGTCATGACAACTATTAATCCAAGTCATGCTTCCCTTCCTTTGGTAACCTGAAGCAAGCTAGTCACGCCTGCCCTGACTGATTTAGATGTGCCTTTACGTTCAAGAGCTTGAGTATCTGCATGTGCATGCACGCATGGTAAAGGCTGTGTCCATGTAGTATATCATAACAGCAATCACAAGTTAGAAAAAATGTTGGCATCTTAAGTTAATTCTTGTCATTTTTTTTATTATTCCAGACACAGAGCCAAGAGACTTGCCCAAAGACTGAATAAGAAGGAAGATGCATTTTGTGACAAGAACCTGCTGTGCTCCTGGGGCGCTCATTTGGAACCTTTCCAGAAAGATGAAGTTAGCACTCTGCAAATGCTCTCTTAGCTAATGCCCTCCATATTGAGAGCCACCGCCTACCGCTAGTTCTTCATTGTCAAGATGAGAGAACTGAAGGGATGATGAAGGCAAAACAAAGCAAGAGCACTGTGTGGCAGTGGTGCTGTCCATAGTGGCTCTTGAAAATCTACTGGCTGTTTGTTTGAGGATGATATTGATAAGAGAAAGAATGTATTACTTTGAAAGTATTCTTAGTTGTGATAGGAGGTGTGTAAAGACATTTTGGGAGAAACTGCTTTTTCCACAGAGCTTCCAAATATAAACAGATAGGACACATAAATGTTAGCAAAAAAGGTTTAATACAAATTTCTTTTTTTTTTTGGCATAGGGAGCTGAGATACACAGAAATTAAGTGATTTGGTTCAGACACGCAAAGGTTGTGAAAACTTGAAACTAAGCACAGATTTTCTCCCACACTAGTACAGGATCATCTTCTCTGACTGCCAGTTGGCTCTGGTAGTGACATCAGGGATCCCTTCTGGTTTCAGAGAGAGTGCACCAGTACGCAGGAGAGGAATGTTTGTCTCGTTAAGTTTTGTACATAGTATAGCTGACACAATTAATCTCTGTTAACCAGCAACTTGATACGTCCCTAAACCTGCTCAGGAGTGCCAGTAAACGGTAAGAAGAATTGGAAAGGCAAAAAGAATGGGAAAATCAAGAAGTGATAAATGTATCTGCCTTCTTGAGCATTCAGTGACATTCTTAGCATACTGTGTGTTTAGTAGATATATTCTTACAATAATGGCTGCCCCACAGGAAGTAGGTATATGTTTGAGGGACTGCAATTATATGGCCATTATTATGGAACATTTTTTATCAAAGCATCCTCCTTATGACTTTTTTATCAGGTCAGCTCAGTATTTTCCTAAGACAACCTGTAACTATTCCAAAGTCAGTATTTCAAAATTCCCATTTTGAAAGAGGGAAAAAAAAAAAGATATAAAAAAGAGAAAACTTTGAATGTGAACCATGAAGAAGATGGTATGTCTTTGTAAGCTTAAGGCACTATTAATTAAACGAGAGGTTTTGCTTCTCAGTGTCCTATACAGCAAAGATAAGTTCCTATGACTTACTCTTCTCTGCTTAGGAATTTGGACAAGGAATTACGTGAGGTGTTTGCACAGATGCTCCATTTGCTACTGAAGTTAAAATAAATTGTACATTGGATACATTTTGTTTAGAAGCTCTCCTCTGCTGAAATTTACAGAATACAGTATTTGGCAGATAGTTGACTTGTATAAACTCCTATAGCCAAAGCAGAGAGACATAAAGTAAATTCACTTTGGTATACGCGTGCCTCTCTTAGACATCTGTTCTAGATCTGATCTAGATCTCCCCATTGAAAACAGAAGATGGTTGGCTTAAACTGGATGAGTAACTATTATATAGCTAAAACTAGGCAAGATTAATTCAACTCTAACACAGAGGAAGATTTAGAGTGCTGATCTAGGCCTTATCAAGGTATTACATCAAAGAAGAACATTAGACAAATCACAGATAATCAGTGATCTTTAGTGTTCAAGGTATAATGTCCAGATTGGAAAGAGGTATCTGTTTGCCTTATTGCACTAGAATAGATACAGAATTTTAGCTAGTTGCACGATGACAAGTAAAGGCTTCAGAGACAATGCTAGCTCTGAATTTTCTTATTTATCCTTAGCAGAGAAAAGTTTAGATTAAAAACCTACATATAAATGTCAGTCAGCTTTGGGAACATTTTCTGGACTCCCTGCCTGGGACAGTGCCTTGTCAGATAACTGTCCTGTTCTCAAAAGGGAGTAAGATTACATGCCAGGCAGCCAGTCTGCTCAGGTCAAGTCCTTGCCCATGCCTGGAGTGCAGTATTACGTTATTGCAGCTCATGTAAGAATTCTTTGCACAATATGCAAGCCCAGATTCACACTATTTGCATTGTCTCTGTAGTACTGACACAGGATTAGTAGCATTCCAGAAGAAAAAGAGTTAAATGGACCTATTGTGAATGCCAACAGAAGACTGGTAAATAAAAAGGCGCAGAACTGTTTTATGCTGGATTTTGAGAAAGGAATTCTCAATATATTAATCAAATAAGTGGATAAATTTTATTTTTCTGCAGTTACCCTCAGTTGGTGAGCACATGCAGACAGCAGACTGAGGGGGAGAGACACACATACAGGTTTAATTACTTTTCTGCTTATGCCTCCATTAGTGGAAGAAAATCCTCTTCCCTGTCTATACTCTGTCTGCCCATGTTCTACACTTGTGGTGCCAAAATATTTGGTTTTATATTTAAGATTAGTGGAAGAATTGACTAAACAGAGTCCTTTGGTTCCTAGCACTAACTTGAATCACAAGAAAGGTTGTTACCCGCTCTCATAATAGGTGTTTCCTGTGTGTTTTTCAGGTGAGCTAGGGACATCTTACAGTAAAGCTTATTTAAGTGTGTTCCTGCATGGATGGCAAGAGTGCCCTGTATCTTGCAGTACTCGGCTCAAAGGTTGCGTTATGTTGTCCCAAATATGCTCTGAGTGTTCTAGGACACGCTTCCTGCTCAGCAGGCTTCATGGAATGCAACTGCGAATGGTAGAGCTTTAGTTGCATATTAGGTTTCCAGTATCCAAATATTCTTTTTATGTCATCCAGAACTCCATCTCCTGCAAAATATTTTAGGAACATCCTTGCAAAACTTCCTTCAGCCCATTATTGACTGTAAAGAGTACTGGAATTGTTTATTCATGATTACAGTGGATAGCTGGGTGCAGCTGTCATCCTAGAAAAAGATCACCCTGGTAACACCAATCAACAAGCAGAGTAAGATAATCCAAATATAACTGAAACCTTCTAAATGTTGTCTTTCAACTGAAATGCAGAGGCACAACTTCATCCCAAACTTTGCCTGATGAAGTTGGATCTGTGAAATGTGCCATAGACATTGTTACTCAGTGCTGAAAAGCCATTATTTTCAGTTTTCTTTACATAGTGGAATCTGAGAAAGGGCCTGCATGATAAAGGAGCTGGGAGAATAAATAAAATAAGTAATCAGTTTGGCATTGTTTGGGAAAAGTTATTGGGAAAAGAGAATTGCCATGCAAAATATGAAACATTGGATCCATTTCACTGTCTTCAACCGACACGGAACAATGACCAGTGCTAACATTGATATCAGCATTTATGATAGCGGGAAGCCAGTTCATCCTTACATTTGCATACAGTTTCTGTGCTGCAAAGACACACAACTGATACCACAGTTCAGCTCTGAGATCAGCACAAAAGTAGGTTTGCACTTGTCTCATACCTCGTAACCACAGCCACATAGAGGACAGGGCAGAAAATGTATTCTGGGCAAGAGCCAGTGCAAAAATGCAGCTGATATTCCATGATGTCGTCCTGGAAATCAACTCATAGGGAAAGGGATAGACAGAATGTTTGAAGTAAGACCACTACACACCTTACCTGAGAATGATGCATGCCTGTAGATCATTCCTGCAGTGTCTGAATTCAGATGATCCATATTAGTCTTTACAATACCTAATATAGTCACATATAGACAAGCAATACAGCATTAGGAAACAGAACAAAACATGAAGAACAATATTGGGAGGACTTGTCTTTTCAGCACCATACATACAGTGGTGGGCCTATAGGAAAGATGGGACAATCTTTTCAGCAAGGCCTGTTGTGACAGGACAAGGAATAATAGTTTTAAACTAAAGGAGGATAGATTTAGGCTGGATATAAGGAATACATTTTTTACAATGAGGATGGTGAAGCACTGGAACAGGTTGCCCAGAGAGGCTGTGGAGGCCCCATCCCTGGCAACATTCAAGGTGAGGTTGGACGGGGCTCTGAGCAACCTGATGGAGTTAAAGCTGTCCCTGCTCACTGCAGGGGGCTGGGCTGGATGGCCTCTAAAGGTCCCTTCCAACCCAAAGCATTCTATGATTCCATGATTGATTCTATGAACAGTCATGGAAAAGTGGTGAAACAGTGGATCACTTTTCAGTACATTTTTTCTGACTCAGTTCCTTAAAATCAAAAATGGTAAAGGTATGTCCAACACTATGTGCCAATGATTTCCAGCTACAGTCAATGTTACTCAACGCACTGCAGGTTTTGCAGCACTGAATGGGCATGTAGCGTAGTTTTAAACCAACCCTGAATTCATTATTACCATACGTATATCCCCTAAATTAGAGAGCTAATTGGATACTTCTCATAGTTCTTAAAACGAAAATTAATTTGGATCTATTTTTATTGTTTCTTTATCTCCATGGATAGACAATGATCTTGTGTAATGCTTAATATACATGTAATACATATTCAAATAGGTACTTTTCAAGTTTTATTTTAACTTGCTACCAAAATATTTCCAGCAAAAATTTCTTCTGCCCACAGACTTCACAGGACATTGTGTCCTGAATCTCTGCAAATTCATGTTCACACCTAGGAGGCTTTGGGATTTCTGTATGCTACCAGGAAAGCGCACATTACCTTAGTATGAAATATGATCAGCTCATTGCTCTTTGCTGCTTTGTCTTGGGAACTGCATATGAGCATACTTTGTATTGCAGCAGTACACAGATTAATACACATTGGTAATCCTTCACATAATGTTAAGAAATTAAATTACCGCATAGCTCCATGTATACAGTAAAAGTGCAAGTCTGAATGCACAATTATTCTTATCAACTCCTTTAACAGAATAAAAAAGCATTTTAAGTTCAACATGAATTGTTCTGCTGTCATTCTATTACTTTTGTAAATAGAGCAGATCAGTTTTTAAGGGCACTGACAGTAGCCTCTTCTAATGATATCCAGCAGAACTGGCTATAAATACATATATATAAGACGACTGTTTCTTCTATGTATGCAGATATTTCAGTCTCTATAGAAATTGCCCAAATAATTTAATATACTATGACCTAATTTCAATACAATTGTAATCATCCCGGAGAATTTGTGTATTTTTCTGCAGTTTTTATTCATTCAGTTTCTAATTTTGATAGAGTATACTCTTGCTATATTAGTAGCACCAAGTATCTGTAGAAAACTGAGTGGCCAAATTAAAAATTAAAATGGTGTGCTGCTTTGTATGTATATGTTCTTAAAATACCAATTGGACAAATTCTGCTTGCCTCCAGCGCTCTGGTTCTGTCAGTAGCACCACCATAGGTGTCACTGCATAAGGGAAGGAGGGCTGGAAGACAAGAGACCATGTGGCAATTTTTTCTCCACGACTGAACAGAGGTCTGGGAGATCTCCTCCTATGTAGATGCTCCCCTGTCCCTGTAAATCATTGGCGGGCACATGAGGAGGTCAGTGAACTACTGCTGAATTTATACTGAAAACCAGTTCTTGGAGAGAATTGTGTGGAGATATTTCTTTCCCTGACCACGTATCTTATGAGTTGTGGCCAGTTTACGCTGAATATTGGCTTTTACCCTAAAGACAATGCAAAATGTGTCAAGGTAGCATGTATCGGATTGCTTATTACATCAACTTGTACAATAAACTACTTTAATTACTTTAATTTAAAAACTGAAAAGTTTTTCACTTTGCCTCTACAGAAAAGAGAGTCACATTTTCTAGTATTTTACTAAGTTGTCAGAGAAGCATGCTACTGAATGTAGCGTTTGACCACAGGCAGGTCCCCCTAAAGCAGGATGTAGGAATCTTCATCGTTAAGTATTTTATAAAATAGAAAACACTTAAGCACATTTGGAATTTCTGGAGTTCACCTGTAAGTTGCATAAGGCTTCTGAGCTTTTTCCTCCAATGGAAAGAGGAACGACACATATACAGATATTCCACCATTGTGGATATAAGATTATACAAGATTATGACTCTATAATGTCAGTTTATCACAGTGCTGCATGCACTGCTACCAAGTACAAATACAAATCATGAAAAACATCTGTAAGTCCCCATAAGCAATTTGTCAGAATACTTTAAAGTACATGTATAATAAATGAAGAACACATGTTTCATGGGAACCAAATGAAACTAGAGCTGTACCGAATGCTTTGCCAGAGACTTGAACAGCTGTGGACATCACCTCTCTCTCCCTCTATCCCGCTTTAAAAGGCATTGTTTTCCTTTTAGCTTGACAGGTGATGTTTACAATACCGTCAGTCTTCCTGAAAGACAGCTTGCCCAAAATATCTCTGCAGACCATTCTCCATCTCCTGAAATGCTGTCTTTTGATTTTCAGTTTAGATATTTGGCACCTTCTGCTAAATTACAAAGGGTCCTCACTGCACCATCCTTGCCAGTTTCTAAAAAGATATCAGACACCTACCGTCATTTACTTAGGAAAAAACATCAGGTTACATACTGTATAGTATTTTCTGTCTGGTAGCTACAGTTAAGAGATGGAAAGTTTTGTTCATTTACTATTCTGTTCAGAGTGTGCGCACACAATCACACCCCATGCATACACCTTTCAAGGTTCTAAAGAGGTTTGTCTGACTTTCTGGAGCTTGATGCCTCAACAAGGCTATGGACTACTTCTGTCTGAACAGAGTATAAGATGGCAACTCCAAAGTCTCTTTGTTATTATGTTTTGCATCTCAGATTAAGGTCACAGCTTTAGTATTATTCAGAATTATACATTTCTTTACACAGAGAAAAACTTAGCAATCAACCCTTCCCCCCAAGTAATATCAGTTGAATACTGTCACTTCCATGTAGAACCTGGGCGCACAGTTTAATTAGCTCTCTATAGTCTTCCTACTCCACCACTTTTTGCTTCGCTTCTCAGATAAGAGCTTCCTGCTTCTCTCTTCTTGTTTCAGATTTATTTCTGATAATGATAACCAGTGGGAGTGGAAGATGTTTTCTTTTATTAAATCTCCAAATATTAGTTCCCATACTTTTCAGTGTCTACAGTGATTTGCCAAACCTGAGAAAGGAGCAACAACTTTTCTACTTGACAACTCTGTGTTATAGAGTATATTGTTATTATGAGTAACCTTTCAAAATACTAAACAGTGTTATATTTAAGAAATGTGAATGAATTATAAATGTTCTGTTACTCAAGTCAATCTAACATGCATTATATAATACATTTATAGCTTTATCTGCTTTAAAAAGTAGCAGGAGTGTAAAGTACTTTCTTCAGCACTGAACATATGCAATCACCATTGTATATTTAAAAAAACAACCCGCTGATTATAAGATAGCTTAAATAGCCCCAAGTGTCCCTGAAGAGCTACTGTGTGTTGTGTAAAAGCTGAATAATCCTCCCCATGTCAGAAGGTGACTCTTCAGCTGTTCAGGATCATGAGCTGATACGCTACCACTCGTAAAAAAAGGTTCAAAACACAAGAACATACATCTAGGTAAAGATGACTGTGATGGTATTGGAATTAATCTGCAAGAGCCGACAACATTGAAACCAATCTAGCAAGAATGATTCAAGGAACTGTAGCTTTTACTTAAAACCAAAACACAAAGAACACAGCAAATTCACACCAAAATAAGTTCACTGGGAACATGAAATTTTTACATCGTATTTGGCTCATTTTTCTTCTTTTACAAAGATAACTGGAAAAAAGGAATATGTTCAAACACACTTTCTATTTAAATACATACTGAATACAGTATTCATATAACACCAGAAGTGCAGTCTGTGCAAAAGTACTCCAAATCATTATTGCTCAGTGATCTGAATAAAATATTTTAACATATTTATGAAGGCACATTGACAGAAGAAAAGCTGTTTCAATCATCTCTGTTTATTTTAATCATCAAAATAGGGGAACTCATTTTGGCCCCTGTGCGCAGAAACATATGACTGACTTTCAAATTTTCAGCATCTTTAATAGGTAGTCTTACTATTTACATGGTAGTTTCTTCCCATTCAAGCTCCACATCACCTACAAAAGAAACAGATACATTACATTAACCTACCTTGTAAACAAATAGTAACTAATGGCAGATAACTGTTTCGGCTGAATTTAAAAGATCTTGCAGGGAAAAAAGTGGAAATCTTGAGCAATGACTACTACCATGAGGGAGACTAAAGGGCAGCAAAATGCTAGAAAATTACACTTCTGAAGCCAAAAAATGCATGTCAAAGTATTTGTTTCTGCTTCTTAGTCTGGACAAGTCAAGGCACATGCTATGAGAAAATAATATTTGAGACAATCTGTATCTCCTTACCTTCCATGGCATCCAGAGAGTCCATCTTTTGCAGTGCTGAATAATTTACAAAACATATGGGCTGACTACTTCCCCTGCTTGTCAACAGATCCAATACGCATTGATGCAAAAATATATATTGTGCCTGCAAGATGTGAATTTAAAGATGTTTGATTAGAAGAAAAATGTACTTGTAATACCAAAAAACTTTTAATTTTTTTATATAACATTTAGATGTTCTCAAAGTAACTGCAGTTTAACTCAGCAATCTCAGTACTTCAGTGATATCATACATGCCTGATCTGATTTCATTCATTATGAGGCATAATGCATTAAAATTTGTCAGAACATCTTAATTCTTACACCCACTAAGATACATGAAATTAGACTAATCATAACTGAGACTAATAGGCTGTTCCACAATTTTCTGTAAAGGTTTCTTCTATGAAAATTTGTTTGATTACTTTTTGCCACTAGACTCAGGCTGAAGAAACTGAACCACATGAATGTGATATTTAGATAAGAAAATTTTCCTCTTTCTAGCATAGAGAAAACCAGCAGGGTGCACTCAAATGCAAAAGTTCAAGTAAATCTACATGTTCTAGGAGTATGCACCATTGCTAAGAGCAAAAAACCACATTATTTTAGTGATACTTCTTAGAATGTAGCATCATCTTTAACAGAATATAATGCAAAGAGTGGGCAAGCAAAGTTAATCTGACACTTCCATGGCCATAAAGTAACTCTGGGTAATGACTACTGAAAAGAGAAAAATTAACAAAAGGCAATGTAAGAATGAAATAAAGAATAAAATAAAAGAACGAAAACACATAGAAAGGAAATAAATGGGTTAAGCGTATCTTCACACAGGAGAAGTACTGTGTACGTAGATGCAGAGAATGAGCCAGATCACAGATTCGTTTAGGTTGGAAGGGACCTCTTCAGACCACCTAGTGCAACTCTCACTGCTCAAGCTGGGTCAGCTAAAGCATGTTGCCCAGGACCTTGTCCAGATGGGTTCTGAACATCTACAGATGGAGATGACCAAAGTAACTTTAACTTCTTTGACATTTGCACAGGTAAATACATATGTAACTTTTCTGCTCAATAATTGCTCTTTTGTTTCCAAACTGCCATCAATTTTCAATTCAAGTGTCTCGGGTGTATAAGAGAAATTTGTTTACATGGATATATTTTAGGGTTACAGCTCCAGAGCCATGGGTAATTAAAACAGACTTTCACAGGCCCCTGCAGTACACGGTACCAGTACGCTTTTCAATAGCTCGCTTACTGGAGCAACAGCATGGCATTACTTCAAACTAGCCTTTGTACTTGACTTGGCAAGGCGATAACTTTAACAGATTCACTGGAGAAATATGGATTTCTAGAATGACGTTCTTAAGTTTCAGTGGAGTTTAGATTGGTTATTCCAGTCAGAAGGCAGACTCTGAAAGCTCCATAATCTTTTGCATTCACACAGCTACTTGTGAGCATGTAGCAATGAAAATCCTTCTGGGTTTGCCAGGGGAAAGTGAAGCAGGATACCTGGGGAATGTATGCGTCACTAGTTATTTTCCTAGTTAGAATTAATGACATTCTTAATTATTTGAAAGTCTTTTTCATGGATTGAAGTGGGAGAAAGAATAAAAAAGTTCACTAAATATGAGGTTGTGCACTTTACCTGTAGTCCAAGGGCAGGCCTTGGAAATGCACAGGCCACCAGGCAGAGTACCAGGATATTGAAATTATATCTACAGTAGGGAATTAAACAGTGTCCGCGTACATTGCCAGCCAGTGGAACTTGATCATCCAAACTACCTCAAATTGTTTTGATAGTCCCTTGCATAGTTTTGATCCACATGAACCAGCACTATCTCAAATAATTTCCAGGTGTTTCAGGAGTTACTGCAGACTATGGGTCATTCCCTATAGAGAGCTTGGGAAGCGAGTGGTAACTGCAGAGGTGTTTAATTGCACAGATGTGGGCCAGTCTATGCCTATTGGCTACAGTAAAAGAGAGTGGCTCTGCTGGCAAAAGGACAACTCTTCTGAAGCTATAATCAAGCAAAAAACAGGTCTGAGAGCAATCAGTTTTTATTTATTTTACTCACAGATCTTACAGACAGTTTGACTGAGGGATCTCTAAACTGAGTTCTGGGAAGGAAGTGCTCCTCTCTTCATATCTTCTGTGTTGATCACATAAAATCTGAATTATAGACTATTAAACAGTATTTTACAACAGAACTGTCAGAATAGCTTGACTACTGAATCCATCATAAAACTTTACAAGATTTGGTATTCTTTGGGCAAGTTTTAGTGCTGATCTGCATTTTGTAGTCTTGCAAACAGAGCTAGAAATGGCCTGGACAGAGAACAACCTGTCTCAGAATTTTGCAGCTAGAATATAGATCAATACTTCATCTGTTTGGAAATCAGAACTACGAGACTATCATCTTCTATTGCATTTTGGCACATCTTTTTCTAGGCTCTGCCAAAATATGAAAATGAAGAGGTACACAAAAATAATACATGTTTTTAAAATCTACATTGATCTTATCAAATGTCTTTCTGGTTTATGATTTTATTTTGGGGGGCCGCCCATTAAATTGTCTTCCGGCCTTTGCCTTATTTTCAGATTATTCTATTTCTAGTCAAAGGCGTAAAATAACAACCAAAAAAAGTATTCCCAGAATTCATCATCACAGGAAAGTTCTAGCAATTGTTTAGCTGCATCAAGACTTCAAAAGGAAAATTTGAAAGCAACTGGTAATCAGACAGCACCTTACAAGAAACAGCATGGCACAGTATCACCAGATAGGTCTCACAAAAACTTCCGAAGTGCAGTTGCTGGAGAGGTGAACCTCTCTTTGTACATCCTGACACACTTTGCGTATATTCTGACACGATATAGAACAGCAGAATTGCATTCCTAATGGAACAAGTCTCTTTACATGAAATCCACCAGTCATGTGGAAGTTCATCCTGAAACTGCTCACCCATACTGAGAAGTTGGTAAGTCACGCTGCAAACTCAAAGGCTTCAGGCAGCAGCCTTGGCTTAGAGCTGGCCTGCAGGAGGCTTATTCCAGAAGCCTTATGCAAATACAGCTCGATTGCCATTCCACTGGGCATTTAGGATCAGCTTTAAATTCTGCTATCACTCCTTTACATATATTGCCAGATATCCAGATACAGCAGAGGTCTTCCTTACCAGCAGGTCATCACTAACACGTCCATACAAAATAAGTCTGCCAGAAATGCACTTCTTTAGACCCAAACCCACCATTGCCTTCATTTTGCAAATTCTGAAGACTCTGCTTAATGCTATCCCTATGCATTATTTTATTTGAAGCAATTTAAAAAGAATCAAGGGATCATTAATGAGGCCAAAGGTAAATGAATATTTTAAAGTTTGGAGAATATCCTACATGTACATACACAAAAAATACAGTTAAGTAGTAAATAAAGTCAAATTAAGTAGTGCATGAGCAAATCCAATTTTTATTTAACAACTGTTCTTCACCCAAAACTTGAAATGAACTTTCTCAAAGTCTGAGAAATTATGATTTAGGTTCTAAAACTAAATACCCCAGCAGTCTTTTCAGCACTTGTCAAGACTTTGCTGGCCAAATATACTTAAATAGATAAAAGCAATACATTTGTGCAGTGCTTCAAATCCAAATGGAAGCAGGATTTGGTAGAAAATATATTAGGCAGCTGATTGCTCTGAGCTTTCTAGTCTTGTTTTGTAGGAGATCAGATGTCTAACTTTTTAATAACAGGAAAACAGAATAGATAAATATATAAATCTTACCAGATTCTGTACCATACACATTCTTTCACTTCTTAACTCAGCTACCAGTCCATAGATATCCACAAAATCATGGTCATTTACATGTTGGGTTAAATGGTCAAGTGCAATATAAACACCTGTTCTTCCAACACCAGCACTGCAAACATAATACACGAGATAAAATAAAGTTTTTATGTTAATTTTTTTAGTATAAAATATTTTCTTAGAATATTCTGGTTAAATTAAGTTTATTGTGAAAGGAAAACTTTGGAAAAAATTAAATCTTTTTCAGTATTTACTTCTGCGCGTGTGTGTGTGTCTCCTTGCTGAATGAGATCAAGTGAAATCTGGATTTGAGCCATGTTATGATTTTGATTTGAGAAGGGGTTGCAGCGGACAAATGAGATATAACTAAACTGAACCTGTATAAGTGGAAAAATGGTGCTACAGCTTTTCCGTGAATTTTCTAGAGCTCACCAATACAAAGAAAAAATATCACAAGATTTTGTGAAATCACACCTGGGAATCCAGGTGATGCTTTTGGTATTTGAGACAAAACAACATGGGATCTAGCAAAATATTTAAAAGAAAATACTTTTAAAAGGAGGACGTGTGTGCAAGATACACTGGTCGCTAGCGTTTTATTTCAAGGTTGGAAAACAAATAGGATTTTCTCAAAATCACTATCAGACTTCTCTTCAATTAGTGTAATAAATGCAGAGTATATTACTGCAGATAATCAGGAAATGTATAGCAAAACTCTCTTGAACCTGCAAGATCTAATGAGCAGGAAAGAATGAATAAGCTTTCTGGATATGAGAACACATACTGCTGCTCTCTCCGGGAATTTGAGCACAGGTGGAGTATCTGGCCCATGCTGGCCCCTCTATGTATCTGTGTTGTGAAAAGGGGATACGATTCATTGCACAGGGGCCCCAGAGCACGTAAGTGTCCTCAAAACATGAAGACTGTTTACTTCTCTCCTGTAATAGTCTCTCTGGCCCCTGCAGTTGAGGGAAATGTCAAACTGTCAATGACAACAATATCAAATAAAATGAGGCTTTATCACCCACTGTGGGTGGCACCTGTAGACACGGAGGACAAATAAAAAGAACTCCCATGCATGATAACTGGACAGTTAGGGAAGAGACTTGTGGCACCAAACCCAGCTTTTCCTTCCGCATATTTCCAGACTCACACTGAGTCAGAACGAGCCCAAGAATCAATCGCAGACCTCTGAGGTCAGATCACTATTTTGGAGCGTGCCCACTCATTTGGTAGGAACACTGACCTGCACAGAAATGCAGGCACACTCACCACCTTCCTGAAGACCTACCCTTCCCCACACACTTACTCTTTGAAATAGCTGTTTAAGAGTGTTGAGTATGAAATCAATGGGAACTATGACAGCTGAACACCTCTAACCACCAGACTATTTATTTAAGAGCCTAAATATAGATTTTAGCTGTTTACAGGCATCCAAGCTCAAAATCTGGCATATGCCAACCCTTATTCCTATTTGTCATTTTCTGTGGCTCCCATATAGTTTCTTCCTCTTGATATGACATGTCCATTTTAAATACAATTTTTAATACTTATTTCTTAAGAAGACTATAACTATAATAGAAGTACTGAAAACCAACACGTCAGTATCTTCTTATGATAAAGAGGAAAACTGAGATAAATCCAGCAGTACCTTATGGTAATTGTTGAAGTAGCTATTTCACTGACATCACCTCCATGGGATTTCCAAGAATGGAAGAACAGACACATTTTGGCATTTGACCACCTAGAAAGGACTACAGAGCACTGCTAGAGAAAGCTGCACTGCTGTACATACTAGAAGCATACCTGTGCACTCAGCTTTCATTGTTCTTTTTCTGGCAACCTCCCTGAGCATTAATACGCACTTGAAATGATAAGATACTAAATAAGGATTTGGTGAATATGCTTACCTGCAGTGAACCACCATTGGTGTACTATCATGTGCTCGACTTGCACGGATAAGTTTTACAAAATGGATAATTGGTGCAGTAGTTTCAGGGACTCCATGTTCCGGCCAAGAAGTAAAGTTACACTGCCGCACCATCATGCAGTCTCCATGCTGAAAAATATAAAATAAGGCACATTTTGCAGAAGAAATGAGACAGAAGATCCAGTAAGCTACATGTAAACTTCTCAGCAATTTAATGTAAAAAAGAAAGGCAGAATAGCATAATAATTCTAAGACGTGCTTGTGCCAAGGGATAATTTGCTGTGCACAGATCTTATGGCAGATTTTTTGAGAGAGATGGCATCAAGTCCATCTTTCATGAAGTATTAATGACTTCAGCAGTCACTCTCCCTTTGACTTCAGTCACTGTATCAATGTAGTTTGTAGATTACAGGTTGAAGTTTCTATAGCTCATTTAGAAGTTTAGTGAACTGGGCTGAAAAATTTGTTTAGGGAAAAGCAACCATTCTAAGACTGATCTAACGTAGTCAAGGCAAACACACCTATATTGGTAAACACAAATATATTTTCTAAGTGTTTGATGCCCTTTCAATCAGAGCAGCAGCAATAGTAACTCGAAGAAAAGAGCTGGTTATGATCTGATAACTAAATTAACTATGAAGGACATAAGAATGAAAACCCAGGATCCTGCCAAAGCCTGTCAAGACCAATATCCTATTTCCAACAGTAGTCAAGGAAAAATCTTAGGGAAAAACATAAAACATGACAGCAATGTGTCTACAGCTCTACAGAATATCCTTTCCATTCTTAATAGTTTGTTACTTATGAACTGCCTCAGTCAGAGATGGTATCTCGAAATTTAATAGTACTTGTCACAATTTTCTTCTACTAATTTCTCCAGATTTTATGAAGCCCTGTAGGTTTTTAGCATTCACAATATCTTGCAGCAAGGAGTACCACAATTTAATCAAATTTTGTGTCATGAAACAGTTCCCTTTTTTTATTTATTTTGAACCAACCACTTGCTCTTTTCATATTGCAAGAAACACTGAACAACTGTGAACAATTATGTGTAGCAAGTACTTTGGATTTATATTTTTAAAATTGATCAACATAAAAACAAAAGAGAAGTGACTGTGGATGCAATATGGCAATAATTGTGAATGATTTCCCTCACATATGCTTCTTCCCTTCACTGAAAGATCATCAAGAATCCATCCATTTGTGAATGGAAGATGAAGTACAATCTTAAAGCCAGCAATACGGCACATTTAACAAGGGACATAGCTTCTTGTGCAGGGTAGTTCAGCTACAGTAAATGGATCACTTAGTCAATTTAGGCTATGTTTTGCTTTCTTTTCAGCCTCACCCTGGTTAACACAGGTGACTTCACATTTTGCTGGCATACATTTTTACTCTAAATAGTGCCTTTTCCAGTCTTGTTTGCTCTATGTCTTATTTTAGCTGAAAAAAAAGTTTATCTTCTTTCACTCATTTTACAATACTGAATTGTCCTGTACTATGTGCACAACATATCCTTATGGGATGACCGCTGAGACAATCCCCTAACTGCTGTGTTCCTGTTGTCACGTGCACATGCCACAGGATGGTAATGCATGTATTTGGATAGCCGAGTTCAGGTCCTAGGATTTGGCTGCACTGCATACAATACAGGTCAATGTTGGGAGTGCAGAAGAAGGCTGACTTCATCTTGGGTCATTATGCCCAGATTGCCTTCTGAGCCCACCTGCTGGTCTGACTTAATGCTGGGTGCTAATTTTTCCAAAGAGTGGAAACTATAGTTGTGGATCATGACAAAGATGAACATCTATGCTGTACCTCCCACCCCCTTCCCAGCACAAAGAGTGGGAGTAATACTGATGATTCTCATTTATATTGGGTGAATTGCCTGGGGGTGGAGGCCAATACAACTGGTGGTACAATGAAAAACAGCTGCGCTGCACCAGAGAATCTTGCCCTTTAATCTGAGAGGGACACATTCAAAGGGATTTGTCTGATCCCAGAATGGTTAGGATTACTCCTTTCTAGAAGAGACAACTGAGGTGTCCAAATAGAAACTTCACCTCCCACCAGACCAGAGGTTCAGTAACCTCTATAGGCCCTTCATAGCACGTCAGCCACATATCTGAGCTCTTTGTGACAGAAACTGGAGAAAATTCTCAGGGGAAAAAAAATCCAGAAATGAAAACAAAATGGAGGAAAACCAGGTGGTACAATGCATGTGCATTAAAAGAGTAAAAGAATAATACTGAGGGATAGTTGGGTGGGATGGAGCACATCTGATGTTCTTTGAGGTGTTGGATGAGTTTTATTAAATCAGCTTCCAGTTCTAGCTTACCCTTTCAATTTTTAGATCTCTGATGGTCCAGTCTATTTGAATATCTTCCACCAATTTAGTAATCACTATATCCCCAAACACTGTAACTGGTTTATTATCTTCTGGCCAGTACTGATGACATCTTATCTGCAGGGAGATGATTACTAATTAACAATGAGCATATTATAATCTTGACAGAAACTACATACAGAATTTCCAATTATATAAAATGCTGTTAATTGGTACACTGGTAACTTACCCGCCCTTTTTCAAAACATTGTGTAAGCATCACAAGTGTTTTTGCCCTCGTCTCCCACACCATTCTCCAGAAATCGCCCACTGTTCCTGGTAATGGTCCCTGAGTTGCAATAAACTCATTTGGACATAAATAACCCTAAGAAAAATAAAATATTTAATACATAATGGTTGGCAAGGAAAAAAAGAGTTTGCATGTAACTCATGTTTGTGCCTGTAGCTATCATGCCTAAGGCTAGAACCTTGTCAGACATACTAAACGAATTGGCACAGGCCTGGCTAATCATTGCGTGACAGATGGCCTTGGAAACCTAAGGAAATACTGGCATTTTTTCCACCATGCAGATCAGTTATGAACTGATGCTCTAATAAAGTTTGGGAAATGCCATCCTAATAGAAATGCATTTAGCAGAGAAATTACAGGGACATCAGGTCAGTAATTCCCATTCAAAAATATCTAAGCCTTCATATTAGCCTTAGTGCAGAGCCAGCCAGAGGCCACCGAGAACTGTGTCAGGACACGGCCAACAAACTCAATTAAATAGTGCTAAGGAGCAGTGGAGTCAGGGAAACAACTAAGGAATGGTCTGAGAGCTAGTGTAAGCCATGCACCACACTGATGACCTTGTCCTTCCAGTGATCGTCAGGGATCTGCTGTAACTTAGGGATGGAGCTTACTCAAACAAATGATCTTTGATAAAAGGTCTTTGAGAAACCTACTGTACGGGATGACTTTTATTTTAGTGTTGGCTTCTGCTGTTTAGTTCATTCATAAATCGATGTAAAACATGGGGAGAAGGAAGTTTGTTGAAAAAATCTGTATAAATGCTGTCAGTGCATCAGTTCTCATGGATCTGTTTCCTCAAAGAAACTAAGCGTACCCTACAGGAACTCTTATGTACTACAGAAAGTCTAAAATAACAATAGCAATAATAGCAATAAATTTATGCTGTAGAGCTAGCAGTCTATAGTATCACAGAGTTCTGCTTATTGCTCAAAAGAACTGACACAGTAGTTTATAGCAGCACTGAAGCTCCTTGTTGGAATTATAGCCCTATAATTCACAGCTGCCTGTTACTTACTCCATCTATAATACACAGAACAGGTGGCAGTGAGAAACTATGTTAATCCTCCCTAGTTTAAGAGTGAGGTGAGAAACTATAATTCAGGGATGCAAAGCTTACAGTTCAGTTACTGACTTTTTCTTGTTTAACCAATGAAAATAAAAGTAGCAGCCAAGTTCCCATTTGTTAAAACTATATACAAGACCTCTCTTTCCCTCTCTTTATATGTACGCATACATATATACACCTAGATAAATAGGTATGTACATACACACACACACACACATATTGTATATTTACAGCTATATGCATTTATAAATTTACGCATCCACAAACATGGAAAGTGAGAGCATATAAATGGCAAAGCTTTAGCCCTGAGAAATGGTAACATTACAGCTGCCTATTCACTGATGAACGGTGACCTCAAGTGAGATGGCTGTATGCAGTAAAGACATGCAAAATCTCAGCAGGGAACACTCTCTGCAGTTGGCTTTTGCTGCAGCTTTTTGGAAGTTGCTGTTAGTGTTCCCTGCCTAAGCCTTGGCATGTCAGGTAGTGTCAGGAAGGATAAAGATGAGGCCATGCTCCAAGCTGTCTGGTCTCCTTCTCAGTGGTTCTGTGGATAGTCCCAGTGTCAAGTAACAGCATGGCACAGCTCTTCCTATCTGCTAACTGTCAGAACTAGGACATTCCATATAAAGGGAATAAATAGCTTCTGCTAACGAGAGAGAAAGATGCTCTCAGCTCTATTGCTTATTCTCTGTGAATGTCTCTTAATTACCTGAAAATAACTATTTCCACATGCCATTGTGCCATCTGTTCAGACTACAGTCTGCATGCCTTGCTATGTGTTTGAATAGTGCTGAGTGCAAATCAAGTCTTGGCCTCGTGTGAGACCACCAGCCACTGCTACAACAAATTAAATGCATAATTATAAGTCACACTTTGAGCTTCAACAGGACAAAAATGAGATAAATATAGATGAAGAATTTACTGAGAACACAATTAGAAAATGGAAGTTCTAGGAAAAAAGCTGAGGATGAAAAATATTAGTTTCTTCTTCAAGAAGCCTATTTGCATTTTCCTCCATCATAACTTTCACAAAGTAAGAGACATACCAATCCCACTCACCAACATTATTAGCCATTTCTATGAAACTTTTCAGTTCAGTTATCTTTATATTGTCCTGTTCATATACAATAGCTCCAACTCCTGAACCAAGAGACCAAATAACGCCTGTCTAAACAATTGACCTCAGTGGGAGTTTCACTATTGTCTTTAATGATAATGGTATGAGACAATTTATAGAAAGCAATTTGTTGGACACAGTTTTGATTACTACTGAAAATCATTGCTTAGCAATGAAGATGGCTTAATTTATATTTTTAACTAGTCATGTTTGATGCCACATGAGTCATTTGAACAATGCCATGGCAACAGTAGCTGTAGTGAATGAAAGAAAAATTAGAATCCTGTTCTTCTTGCAAGTTATTTTTTTACTCTCTCTTCTACCAGAAAACAAATATAGTAAAAACGTGAGAGACTTTCTACTTACAGACACGTAGCTGGCATTAATGTAGTCAGATCCAGGAATACCAGCATCAGGCATCAGCTTTACTCTGTTGTTATTATCTATCATGGAAATAAAATCTATTTAACTAAAAGATTTGTTCAAAAACCACAGACACATGTAACAAGTGTTCCTGGAGTGCTAAGAAATCAAAAATACTGTTATTGTTGCTAATCTAACAATACTTGACATAGTAGAGCACTAATTACAAAGGGAATTTAACCACTTTTCATTACTGTATGGTCATTCTTTAATGTTCCAGACATATTTTAATATAATACTTTTAATTAAAATGGTGAACGTGCCAAAACCTCCAATTTGATGTACGTCTGGGAGATCACTCTGCTTAAAGGTAGCCCATGTACTTTAAGCCACGCTGTTCTAGCGCAGACAACCTCCGTGTGAATCAGACAGCAGGGTCAGGGGTCTGACAGTCTTTCCTACATACTTGCTGTCCAGGTCACAGAATTGAGCCAGATCCTGGCACTTTTATACACTTTTAATTCTTTTGCATAAGGTAAGCTCATTATTACAGGAAAAAAAAAAAAGATTGAGGGTTTCTGATTTGGGCCCACAGTGTGTATGCAGAAATGACAAAAAACAGGAAAGATGTCATATGTGAATAAGTAAATGCTGAAACCAAACATTCCAAATGTTGATGTTTGGTCCTCTACTTAGTAAAAAAAATTAAATACAAAGTTAAAGATTTATGAAACTCATCTGTTTCTATTTCATTGTGTGTCATGAATATCAATTTTTAGTGACTGTAACTTAGAGTATGTCTTGAATGAGGCAGTAGATAGCAGGAACAGCTGCTCTGAAAAGTTAATAGCACAGAATGTAGCATTATTAACCAAGGAATGCCATGCTCCCCATCTCACATCACAGCTAATGCCTAAAATAATAATGACATTTCTTGTCTTATTAACTGAAAAATGAAGCAGTGTTGAGTACAGAGAGACAGACTCCTGTCTCCTGTGATAAAATCTAGCCTTGGCTTATAAGTTATCATACAGTCACTCTGATCTTCTGTGGAACCTTTGCAGCACATGTACACATATCCACAAGAAAGCATACCCAGGCTCCTGAGGTAGCTGAATGCACAAACATGTGGATTTTATATGTTTAAAAAAATTACTTCTCACTAAAGGGAAAAAAAACCAAGGAAGAATGTTAAAGAGTTTGCTACATGGCTTGAATTACAAAGCTAAGAAACTATTGAGGCTACAGTTTCTTGCACCTGCATATTAAAGCTTGTGAGAGCAAGTTGAAAGCTACTTGCAAATAAAACTGTCTTTAAAAAAACACAATGAAAAGACAGATTACTTGACAGAAAATTATTTCATAATGTGGACATGATTGTTCTGCCATCTCAAAGATCAAACAAAAACACAGTTGCATTCCAAATATATGCTGCATTATCGAAGGTAGAGAGCAAAACGGAGGAGTTGATCGGTAAGCACACATACATGGCTTTATGTTTGGGAAACGATTCTTAGACCTGTTCCAAGGCAGATCAGCATCAGTTGAAGCAAGGTCTTCAAGAAACTTGGGAAGTTCCTGTAGAGGAATAAAGGTTTGTTGGCAAACCTTTGCATTTCACCTTCAGTGAATATAAAATATGACACAATCACTCCAGTAAGAGGAAGAATTATTTAGTTCTGCAACAGAGTGCATTTCTAAGAACAGCTGGAAGCATTACAGAGCATTCCACCTCACCGTCAACTCCAGTTACACCAGCAACGTCAGATGCAGCACTGCAGACAATGCTGTCAAGTTGAACAATTAAAGCTTACATGAACTTTCACCTTTACAAGTCCAGATAAAGTCAGCCTATCACCTTTTGTAGTTCTTGTCTGTCTTTTCATGAAGTCACATGCTTGGTTACCATGCCCTACTGACTCAGCCTTACTCTTGAATAATGCCTTTTCCTGACTCCTGTAGCTTGGGAGAGTTCTTGCCGCAGCAGGAGAACTGATGAGAATTTAATTAAGTTGAGACAACTGGCAATTAGCTATTGTTCACAGGACTGTTTATGAAAGGGGTGGGAAGAGTTATTTTGGGTTGTACTGCAGTTTCATAACTGGTCATTAGTTCTATTACTGAAGGGCAGAGATGGATAAATCACTCATATTGAGGAACATATTTGATGGGGTTGTTTGTGTACATAAATAGGTATAATTTCCAAAGCTGAGTAAAAGAGTGGAGAGAACTTCATAACTTAATGGAGAAAACGTATTAATGTGATGACCTCGTAGTGGTGATAAGAGAATAGAAAACTCTTAGAAAAGCCAGAACTTAGCCAGAATTTCTAAGTTAATACCTACATTAACTGTAATAGATTTTCCCTTTGTTTGACAAATGTTATATGCAAGTCTATTTCAACATCAACAATATTTCAACATCTATCTAAGATACAAATGAAGAGATCTACCTATTGCTTTGAGTGAGTACAATACAAAATTTTGCCTCTTGTGCTGAGTAATCCCCTCAGATTTGTCTTTTAATATTAACAGTTACTCTTTACATAGGCTAATTCCAAAAGTGGGGCAGACAGCCCTACTGTCAGATTCAATGTTAATTATTTTCAAGTGCTCCTTTGCCCAGGTATTTGAGATAGTTTGTCTTCTATAAATAAAATTTAATGGGCAACTATTAGCAAGTTAATAAGTAAATAAATGAAAGAGGTAATGAAAAATGGAAGGATCAGGAGTGGTTTTTATTCTGGTGTTTTTCTTTCATTGCTAATTCAAATATTTTGTCAGCCTTATTTGATGGGTTCAGGTATTAAGAATAATTTAACATGAGCATTAGCAAAATGGGATAATTTAAAAACTGATGTAATAAACCAAATGAATAATTAATCTAATCTGATATCCTATTTTGTACAATGGATAATGTCTGATATATAAAAGAGAGCTCAAAACCCTTGAACTGTATCATACGCAGTATTATCCCATGAGAAACTTGTTTCTTTCACCGTCTGACAAAAATCCTATGGCCTGAAGCATGAGGACTACTTCACTTCTATAATTATATCCTCGATAATATAACTTCAGGTGCTTCTGAACAGGAGGGGAAAGATGGTTTCATGATGAAAGCAAAGGACTTTCAGACAAGGGACCTGACTTCTCTTCCTAGCTCTGACACATATTTCTTTGGGGAAAGAATTAGGGGAAGAATTGCAGAGAACAACTAGATGCTCATCTCCCTTTGAAAATTAACAAGGGCCTAGATCCCATCCATGCCCTTCAAAATCTAAATATCTATTTTTCCTATGGAAAATAATCTCTGATTATGCTCCTTCTAAAAATAAAGTTTCTGACTTAAAATCACCTTATAAAGAATGGCTGACTTACCATTTATATCTGTATGTTAAAGAATTAAAAAACATGGTTAAGAGACATGAAGTAAATACAAAACTAAATGAAGGACTGTAACATACTGTAGAAAAATATCTTTACAGGCACTCATTATTTTAAAATCTTGTCTTTGAATCAACCTCTGCCATACTCAAGGCACATTTCTTTTACCTACTCAGTTGCCTCTGCCTTTTGTCTCAATAATCCCTTAGAGAAGTAAAGCCCCAATCCTATAACTGAACCTAGAGAAAGACCCCTGTTCTCAGAGTAGAGTGCTGTGCATTCCTGTCAGGATTTGGTAAGAACAGTAAAACACAGCTAAGGATGGAGATATTAAAATTCCTCTTATTCAGAAAGCTGAAAGTCTCCCACAAAATTTCTGTCATTGAATTTTGCATGAAGGAAGAACATAGGCAAAACGCCTACGGCGTTTTGCAGGTGTTAAGGGCCATGGGATCCCCTATTATATGCATGTCATTTGAACTTTAACTTGCCCCATTTGCCTCACTCCTCTGCGGCTTAGCTTGCTAGTTAACTAGTATAGAAGTAGCACTGTTGTACAGTACTTTGTAGTAGAGAGGAAATAGAGAAGCAGATTATGTTATTTTTGTAATGGTGCTTCCATATCTGAACAAGTGCTCAAAAGCCTCATACCGATTCTTTTGCATCAGTATGGGGAAAGACTATTTGGATTCCCAGCTTCAATAACAATTTGTCACAGAAACCGTATTTCTTTGCAGACTCATAAAACTTTGAAAAAATTAATTTCCACTTTGTTTATGGTAGTACTTTTATGGTACTGTGATGACATTCAGAGGTATTTCATGTTTTTAATTCATGAACAGAACTTATTGTAAAACATTTACAGAAGTGTTTTTGTTTCAGTAATTTGGCAGTTACTAGAAAAAATTGGTTTCCCAAAGGTATTGAGAGATATATGAATCATCTGAAAAGCTGGAATTTTGAGTATCAGCTACTATCCCCACCATCAGTTACCGTGGCTCCCTATGGTTTCTTTAAACTTGTCTTTTCTGACAAGACATGGATCCAGGACCATTCCGCGGTCCAGATTCTCTTCTCATCATGTTTACACACAGGTCATGTTCACACGTGGACCAAGATTGAACCCTGGAGACCTCCAGGCACAGCAGCTTGGTCAGCCCATCAAATTAGATGAGACCAGGCATGTCCCTGGATTCCAAGGCTAAGTGAAATGGGAAGAGCCACATTTATGCTAGAAAACTCCAAACCAGGCTTGTTGTCTACAAACTGCCTATTGTGAATGACCCCTAGACTACTTTACCTACCTAAACATATCTTGGAATTGTCCAGGAAGACTGCTAGCTGAAACAGTCCAAATGCAAGGCAGGGAATATACTAACAGTTTATTAGTGTAAATTATCATATTCTCGTGTCCAGTTCCTGGTATACTTGAATTTACGAGTACAGAGACGGCCAGAGAGCCCAAGCAAGCTCAGAACCATGCTTTTAGTTATGTGCTTCAGATATAACGGTCCATGGGTTTGTATCTTGAGCTCATCTCTCCTACACACATTGCAGGAGCCTTGAGTCATTTATGTGAAACCAAAATGATGGATGTGGATGGAAACAATGCAGGCCACGAGGTCTGCTTGTTTGTTGTGTGCATTGCCGGTTTCTGTGCATTGTCATTTCTGATGTCATTTCAAGTGCATTGTCAATCCTATTATTCCTCTGATAAGACAGGTGCTACAGATACTGTAGGTACATTCTCAATCAGGGACTGGACCTACCTTGCAATTCTGCCTGCCCTTGGACAAGTCATCTGGGAAGATATCACTATACTCTGAAACATGGAAGCTGAAGCTCAGAGAGACAAAAAAATGGAAGCCCAAATGACATATAAAACTGTTGATTATAAGTTGACTATATAATTTAGTTGAATGAGGCCTCAGCTACTTGTATTTCTCTAAATTTGAAATGAATTACCAAGATTTTGATTTGATAAAACACTATTGCTTAAGTTTTAAGGCATTACAATGCTACAAGGTTTACCCAATGTGGGTCACACCTAAAGAAAGTCATACCAGAAACTTTCCAGTGCTGAACGTTAATATGTGAAAATGTTATTGCTAGTAAAACTTTTCATCTGTTCAGTCATGCATAATATAACTATAATCACTCTTGTTCAAGTGAAATAACACTTCTACTCTTGGAAAAAAAAGTTCTCCTTACTTTATTGCTCAGAGAATTTTATGGTGCTTTTTATTATTAAATCCAGACCAATTTTACCTAAGGAGCATAACAAAAAAGCTGTAGGAAATGCCATTAATCTTTTCACACTTTTGTTGGTTTTCCCTTAGAGACTGAAATATTATAATCTAGCAGAAGAAAAGCCAATTGTCGAGTCTTCATTTTTGTTAATCTGACTGGTAAGCAATTCATGGTAAATCTATAAATCCAAAATAATAAAGTCACTGGATACTGACAAATTATTTTTGTGAGGGCAAATGACTGTAAGTGTTAAAAATGATGATGATGATAAAGATTCTGAAATAACAAGAAGAGACAATATTGTTGAGAAAAAAAATGATAGCCATAAAAATGTTACTTAATGAAAATAGTGAAAACTTTGAGATTTAAATTTGAAAGTATATATTCATTATATATAATGTATATTTTGAAAGCTGGTCTCTTTTCAGAAAGAAACACAGGTTTGCTGAGTTCATCTACTCACATAAGGAGACAGAGGCTATTCACATGGAGGCTATTCTCAAGAGCATGAGAAGTATGACCTATTATTTGTAAAGGAGCAAAAAACAAAGAACCATGCACAAACTTTTTACTTTCTGCACTGAAACATTTCTGAGTTCCATGGCAGTATGACTGGGGCCTGAACATTTCACAGAATAAATGTCAGATGTGTTTTTGGGGTCATCATCACTCAGGAAAATGAACTTATGTAAAGCAGTTAAATATACCTGTATATGTTAGAAGACTATTTCTAAATAAACTGTTCTCAGGTAAACTATATATGCATTGCTACATATGTAAAAGCATAAATATTATGGTGTTCTTGCAAAGATCGGAGTCTAAAGAAGACCATCTTTTGCTGACACTTCGGTGAATAATTCTGATCAGGTTGCAGTGTAGACTGCAGAATCCAAATCAGTGTAATATTACTTTCTAAACAATCAACCTGGTAATTGGGTATTGATTATCAAGGCCAGAGTCCTTCACGGCCTTGCCTGCTTAAAATGGACATGAAATGTGACACATGAAACGACTGAAGGTCTTGCGATGTTGTGACAACTGCTAGCAACATACCGAAAATTCTTCCTGAAACTTTAGGTTGTTGTTTGTGCAAAGCTCTTCAACATGTTGTAGGAAGGATTTCTTGCTTATTGGCCTGAAAGTAATGACAGAAGAATTAGAAACCCATAGGGAATTTCTTTGTCATTCTTTTTATTCTTATTTAACTGAAGTTTATTAATAATGTTTTTCAGTTCAATAGAAACTGATACTTATAGATAGAAAATTATAAATTGCTTACAGCATGCTTATTTGCTTTGTTTTCAGTCACTTAAAACAGAAGCATTTTCTCCCCTGTTCTTCCCCCTCACCAAATTTTTAATGTTGCTAATGTTAACAGTACTGTCGGGTAGGATTGTTTTTACAGGTAATAGCGTTCCAAGGCGAAGTTTAGACATTAATGGAAATTTGTAAAGTTATCATTGCATTCTAAAGTACATAATACTTCTTTGTCGCACAGAAAACATTTTATACATTGCAAGGTTTTAGACATATAAAATATTGCAGTGACCTCATTCTCATAATGACATGGTTTTTAAACCCCGAGGAGTTTAAATATCCCTGTATTACTTCCCAAGCTAAAACACAGACATGCAGGCTTCACCCCAGAGAGAGAGAAAGCATTTCTCCAGTTACCATGCAATTAGTCATGCTTTTATGATTTATACGCAGCTTGGAGTTTTTTTCTAATAAACATAGAGGAGGGAACCACACATTGAGACTCACCGATGACCACAATATAAAAATGTTTAATCAACTTACTTGATGGATTTTCTATAACTAAGTAACCTGCAACAGAGATTTTTGTTAAATGTAGCATGCTGAGAGTTAACCAATATTGTGCATGTAATAGGTTTTAGATGAAACACTCAAGTAACTAAAGAACCAGATTTATTTCTCTCATGGATTCAAACACTATTATACGTCAGGTATCTTGGTTGATTGTCTTGCTTAGTTTTTACCTCAGGTATTGGCAGATATGGATATGGTAATTACGGTTTCTATCATTCTCTTCAGATCATTTTACAGTGCTCTGGGCTCATATGGCCCTGGGAAATCCATACTTCCAGCACACCACTTCATATACATCGACAGGCTTCATTTTACACTATGTACTTAATATCATTCTTCTAAGGGCCATTTCAGAGCATAAGGATAGGATTCATCTGACTCAATACAGACACCTATTTCCGAGCTAGTCCCTGTAGATTTCTTTTATAATCAGTGAAGAGAAATAGGTGTGATTTCATCTCATTTTAAGCAGATATTTAAAATAAGTCAGAGATGAATCATGCTATTGGTGTGCCTCTACAGAAACCAAACAGCTATGACTGTTTTTCTAAAGGTTTTAAAAATGAGTGCCTGTTTTCATGCTCATTTTTACATGTTCACTGCTGTTTCTGGTGCATGGTGATTTTAAAAACCGTGCTCCGTATTAAATCTTTAACTTGATCCCACAGCAGGTTTCATGAAAATATTCCATGAGCATCTATACTCGGGGGACTTTCAGATGGCCTTGAAACTTGGTCATCATCATCGCCTCTGAACCCATTTTAAGAATGTCTCAGCATTATGGATTTAGAAGCCAAACTTTGGGCACTCAGACTCACAAAGTTTTTCTAAAAGACTAAGCCAAAAAGTTTGAAGTAATATAGTTTAAAAGGTAACTTGCCCCTTCAAAAAAGTTCTAAATATACCTTTTACGTGGCTGTCTCTCCAAAAATCATACATTCTTACATACAATAATTACAAAAACTATTCTATTATACAAATACAAATGTCTACTGCTGCCACAATTTTAGTAGAAAAGACAACAATTTGCTTTAAATATACTTTAGTTTATGAAGTTATTCTTAAATATTTAAATTTTAAATTAGATTAAAAAATGAGATTAATATAATTGTTGAATCATTTATTATTAAGCATCAGAGAAGTTAATTTCAAAGCTACTAAAGATGCCTTTGTGGTACATACTCTGTTATGACTGTTCTCTTCAAACAAAGCAAACTGGCTATGAAAGACTTGGGTCAGTCTCACTGGAGTAAAAGTAAGTGTAAGAATTCACAGAAAAAGGCTCAAACTCAAAATGCTTACTAGGATAACTGAAGGAGAGCTTTAGAATGAAAAAGAAAAGGCGGCGGCAATAAGACAACCAAGTACGCAACTCTTGTTTATTCAGAATGTTTGAACATCTACCTAGTGCTTATGTATCATGTTGTTTCTGTTATGTGGCAGATTAAACTACCTTCTAGTGATATTGGCAACACCATAGAGCTAAAGTTTCCTGAAGAAAAAATATTCTTAATAGCTGTGCCAATGTACTGCATGCAAATAAATTTGTCTTTGAGCAGAGAGTAAACTTTTTTTAGGCCTTTTTTCAGGACAAAATTATAAGCAGTCTCTGCAAAGAAATCACACTTGTTTTTCCTTTGAATTCACCTATCTTCACCATAGAACAACAGAAAAAAATTGTCTCCCAGTTGACACCCCAGTAATTTTTTGAATACTGTTGGCTTTCCTCCTCTCAAACTGATAGCAATTAGGGGCTTACTGCACTGTACTTTGGTCATTAGCGAAAAAAAATTACATCTATGCTGCACATAAGCAACCTGGGTATGCCATGTAGTGCTTCAGGGCTGATGGTACTTGGATCCAACAGCAAAGAACATAGGAGACAAGGAGCACCATTAACAATCTTATTCAACAATATTTCCTTTTTTACTTTCACTCAAAGCAGGGAAGTAAAGCACTGAAACAGCATGGGAAATGAACTAAACACTTAGTGTTACCTATGTTAATATTTAATATTAATAACAGGTGATTTTTTTAAGGCACAATCATATATTCCCTTTCACAAGCAGTAAACATTTTTAAAGAAGTAAGGCACCTATAGTTTGACTATCTGTTTAAACTATCTGTGGACATTTAAGTGAAGAACTTGATTTTTAGACCTACTGAACTCTCACAATTCTGTTGGTAGCAAGTGCACATTGGAGTGGCTTGGCAGCTCAGAAAATAAGATGATTTAATTTAAATGCTTTTATGTGAGTTAATGTCTAACTTGAACACTGCGGCAAAGATGTTGGTTTTGTTGTGTAAGAATCTTCAGAAGAGATGAATATTGTATGATCACTACAGACTTACAGCTATACTCAGTTTCAGCATCCTCAGGCTTCAAACATTAGTATTTTTTTCAAGTCTCTTGACTTGGAATATGTAATAATAATCTTACAGTATTTAATCAATGAACAAGTACTCATCTCCCTGTAATCTTGTTCTCCACATTTCCCAGTCTTTTGTATAAAACATAAGAATATAGGTATCACTAGATCTTGATGAGCACAATTTAGAATCACACCATGAAGTTGCAAATTTCCCTATTTCAGCTGGACAATTCCAGATTCCCACTTGTCTGACTTTGAAACTAGGAAAGAAAAACATTCTCTAAGATAAAGAATGCTTTATTGCCTTAAATCTGATTTTCTTTTAAAACAGTGTATTGTTTCATGTGTGGGATTTTTTTGAAGTCTATCAAAAATCTGAATCCCACTCAGATTACTTATGATAGAGCTAGAAAGAAGCCATTTATTTGTGTTGGCAGTGGTAACTGAAGACCATATTGTCACACAGACTCGGCTTTCTCTCTGGGTCAATCATCTGAAATCCACAGGGAATTAAAACTTCGTCCAAATAGAAAACAACAGAAATGAGTATGTAGGCAAAAGGCTTAACTCATAAGCACCATTGACACTTCCTAGGAACAACGGAGGAACTAATTTTTAGCAAGTTAATTGAAAGCAATATGGAGCTTAACCCTTCCTAAATATTAAAGGCCTAAGGAAAGAGAACACATGGTCATTTCTTCCATTGTACCAGGACACGTACATTCATAAACCTTGTACTCCTGGGATACAAAGCTCAGGAAACCTGTTTTTGATAGTTGATTACTAAAGGAAAACTTGTTGAAGAAAAAGGCGAGCCAGAAGCCATGCCTCTCCCCACTCAGAGAAAGAAGGAACAGGCTAGTCTAGAGAAAGTAATGTGTGTGTGAAGTGTTACCTTCAATAGACACCTACTGAATGCACAATGCATAGGAAAGGTGAGAACAGACAAGAATTTTGAATACAATATTTTTCTATAAAGAGCTCTAATTGTCTGGTATTTGCAAGGGTTACAGTGTCTGTAATTCAGAAATATTTATTCTGAATCTGTGCCCCATTTGCTTGACAAGCTGTCTCACATGGAATGAAACAAAAGCCTCAAAGCATCCACCACAAGATGTAACTTCTCAAGGTAAGATTTTAAGAAACAGGGACCTACATGGCTTTATCCTTGCTTTAGAAACCACTGTGAAAGTACAGTGCCAAAGAAGTTCTTTCCCAGGTAAGCATCTGGAACAGGGAAGAATTATTTGTCTCTCATCAAACCCAGTGTGCCCTGAAAATTTGTTGACAGAGTCTATTCACAGCAGATGAATGTCTGCTTTGAAAAGTAACCTGGCAAACCCTATGGACATGTTACAAAAAGTGACGAGAGGCCCCAGTATATGTATATTCAGTGTGCTTAATGAGCTAATGTTTAATCCAGTTTAGACTGATGGGCTACATACGTTTTAAACGGGGGTTGGTTTTTTTCTGTTATCGCCTGGCTCATACCATCTCCACCATCATGGAGATCAGTGTATGTCCCACACATTCAAAGTTAGCATTTTGGCTTCATAAAGCTGATCTCATTTTCCACTGAATTCAGTAGGATATAATACCCGGCATGCCCTCTGAAGCCACATCCCATTAATCAATTGCCTAACAAAGACTTGCTGAGAGATGGTGTATATGTATTAGCTACTATTAGTAGTTTTCAGACACTGAAGTTTTTCAAGTAAAATTTTTTTCTGATGACCATTATGTTAAAAAATTACTACTGGGAACTGGGATTTGTCATGAATCTCCTGATTTGAAAAAAATGTTGACCCCAAAAAAAGTTTCAAAATTGGCAAAATGGGATACTTGCCACTTTTAAATTTGATGGTTTTTCTACTTACACTGACTTTTGTAATGCAAATAATTCATACTAAAAAAGTTATAAAAATGTGTGAAATAAAATGTTTTGATTAACCTCTACTGAACATTTGCTGAGTTTTGGTTCATTAAGCTTTTGAATTTTTGATCTGCTAAGAATGATAAAAAATATTTCCATTCATATTCTTACAGAACAGAAAAACCTTTTTCTACTTCTTTGCCTTTCTCATGTGATAGCAATTGCACAAATTTTCTGAGAGTATATGAGCCAAGATCACAGGCCACAATCCACTAAATATGAGAGAATGTCTGAAGAGACAATGTATGAGAGAGTCAAGAAGGATCTCATGGAGCAGGCTAGAGTATCTGGATTCTGTGGAGGAACTGCATCAGCTGCAAGTCCATGCCTTTACTGATTTATAGTAGCTAACATGATAAATAATACACTGGCTGAGAAATGACAAAACACTTGGTTTCCAAAGCATCGCCTTCAAATGAGCACTGAATGGGATGGTTAGTAGGTACAGAAAAGATCTATACTGCTCTTTTATCACTTAAGATTTTCACACAAACTCCCCATCACCCTTTCAGGGTAGAAACTATACTTAGTTGGACCAGATTTCAGCTGTTTTACTGCTATCCAAGAAATAGAAAGAAGCCAGCCTGGAAAAGAAGTCTGCCCATCTATGTTTTCCTCATACAATTACACGATGCCATGAACTGAAACCAACTTTCTGCAACACAGCAAGCTTTGCGCACGCAGCTGAGATAGCTGGCTAAATGCAGGCAATGTATGGCAGTAGGTTATGCAGATGCAGTGATGCACAGTCCCATTCCAAATGCTTGGTAAATTTGCGAAGGTTACACCGTAGTCATCAACATGTAATACAATAATTTAACATGTGAACAAGTCACTGCTTTAACCACAAATCACGAGAATGATAAGGACAACATAAGAACTGGGACTGTGGTTGACTTCTACATAGCTGTTCTCCGAAGGCAACAGGTACAGAAGTTCTTTTGTGGTGTAACTGCGGAAGTCTGAAAACACTCAGCAAAAATATTTTAGACATTAGGTTTTGCAGTAAGCTGCCTTGGTGCATGCTGCCATGCTTCTGCCAGCTTCTTGATATCATTACCAGGAAGGATGTATCTATATGAAAGACAGTATTAGAGACACCTAAAATGTCTCTTTTGGTCACTGACATTGCCAGAACAGAATCTTCCACATACTGAAACATTCTTTAAAGCTTAAAAAATCAGCCGTAACAAACTAAAAAGTTCTGAGCAGATAAAGGATATCCTGCCCCTCATTACGATATGTATGTTATCTAGTAGGGTCCCACAGTATATTTACTGACTTCCAGTGGAAAAGATGGCATGAATCCTGTCCTGAGGAACTTTCGGTTAGTGCCTGCACTTCAAACTTCAACAATTTGTCATAATGTCCAACAAAAGACCTGGGCAAGGAGCCTGCTGGAGCTTCAGTTAAGCTACTGTTTGAAAAATAATAATCCAAAATTTAACAGCTGTATCCTGTACCTTACAAGAATTGCAGAAGAACAGAGTCTTTGCTTTTGGCCATTAAGGGAGTGGGGAAGGAGGAAAGAGAAAAATACAGATGGAAGGACATGACAAACTGCAAAACAAAATGTGAGACTGACTCATTAAAACAAGGGTGATGTAACTAAAACTGCTGAAGCACTGTTCAGCAAAGGTCTTGCTGTGCATAAATCACATAATGAAGTGCACATAAGTATGAAATATATCGTTTGCAATTACTCTGTAGAGTTCGAGACTGTATAAATCCAAACTACACATAATTCAGACAGAAAAGTGGCAGAATAGTACTCTGCAAACTGATAAAGGATTTGACTGGGTGGATATGTTGCTGAGATTGTAGTGGCATAGTATAAAGCAGCTGCAGTGTAAGTGAGTACAAAAGGCAGTTGAGAAAAAAAGAGAACTTCTCTTAAGTACATACATTCTAACTGCCAAAGGAAAGAAACAGCATATTTCTTATGCCACATCTGCACTACACTTGCTTCAAGGATAGGTTGTATATATCAGTGCTATATTGTCATAATGTGTTATAATTTCCATGTAAAAATTGCCCTGATTTATTTCAAAGTAGTTATGAAACTGTTGTACCTTAACATTAGGGTCTAAAAATAAATATGATTTCATAGTGACAAATACCACTGTTTGTCATTAGTATAACTGCAAAGATTGACATTCCATTTTGATTAACTCTATCATTCAATATAGTATGGTAGCACACAGGTTAAAAGAACAGAATGGAAAACACACCATGTTGCTTCAGTAATACAAAAAACTTACTGGATGACAAATATCTCCTTGCGTCTAAAGAAAAATGAAGAGTATCTGGAAGTAAAACCCATTAACACTTTAGTATATAAACAAAATTAGTACTATTCTTATTCAGCTAAGAGTTTGGAAACAAGGCCATTTGAAGATCCATCAAGATCATTTATACGAGTCAGTTATCACAGTGCATTGGCAGTGGTTCTGTCTTCAGAGAATGTTTCCTGCTGTTATTAGCAGGTACTAAACAACGCTATCTGAATGACTCGTGCCCCACACAGAACATACCACATCCATTACATCGATGATTCCCAGATGATTCATAACATGTTTTCTCATCTGTTACGAGCAGCCATTCCTGTGTGCACTATTTTGAACAGGTTTGTACATGCAATCAACTTACTCTGTACCACACACATGACATATACACACTCAAACAAAACAGGTCAACAGCTATAACCTTTCATCTTCCAGCTATTCCTAGTCCACAACAGTAGGATGCCTGACTGCTAGGGCAAGACTATTTTAGGCTTCTCATCTTTAAGGAGACTGCCTACCACAGAGTTTCATCTGTGACACAGCAGGGAAAATACAGGCAGGTAAAGAATGTTCACCAAACATTTCCAACTCAGTTGGATGTCATATATTATTGAGAATCATCATTATATTTATTCAGGGAATAATATCCATATTTCTGGCAGTCAGAAGGAGCAGTTTTCCTTCTGATAAATATCTGTGACAAGATTCTTTGTCGGACAGAAAATATGAATAGCCTGGAATTGCTGCATATGCCTTAAAGGAGCAGATGTCAGGATAGCCAGTGTGCTGAGCTCCACGGAAACCCAGATGTTATGCAAATCCCTTTGTGAAAAAAACCCCGCTTTCTAAATGTCAATTAAACAATGACAGATTTGTTCTTGAATTAGTTGACCGGGACTTCTGGGAGTTTGATTCTTTCAAAATGCTTATGCAGGTTTGCAGTCTACACAAAACAGTGGGCTATCAAAAAACCTCAGAAATTCTGCATGTTTAAAAATATGTAGCCCTTTTTTGCTAACACAATTAAACAGTGATTTGCACTTAGATCTTTATCTTGTTGTAAAAAGAGCTGAAGATTAAGTGATTTTCTGAAAGCTAGTGAGAAGTGTCCTCAGGATGGAGGTCATTCTTTGAAAGAGGATCTCAATGACCTGTGTAAATAAGAACACCACAAACACTTCCAAACAAGCAAAGGTCAGAAAGGGGTCATGGCTACAGCCCCTTTGGACTACTGTTTTGCCTAAGGAGTACACTTACCGTGTAAATCTCTCATCCTTCAGCTCCAGGTCTGCCACTGTGATCAAGTGATCCAGTTTGAACTTAGTGTCAATAATCTCAGCATCTCGTGGAGAGTAGGTGCCTCCCTCTTTTTGCTTTTGCCGAATCCTAAACAGAAAATAATACTGAAAAGTAAACATGTAAAAGTTTTAAAGACACAGATGTCAATACTTTGATTAGACAGGCTGAAACTGAAAAATGGTTGCCAGAAATCCTTCCTTGGCCTTTATTCTGCTCTCCCTTCCAATAGTGTAATTTAGTCACATCCAGCAATTACGTTGTCAAAAATTCATATGGAAAGAATCTAGCCTGTATATTCTTTCAGTTTTTCTACATAAATTCTTCGGCAATGCCTGAATGATGCAGCTGAGGAAGAATAGAACTTCTGATGAATGAGCAAACAAACATCATGTATGCAGCACCCAGTCTGTGTCTTTACATGGGCATTTTGTTCACAATTTGAATTTAGAAGTCAAATTCTCTTTCACATGTGAGACTTAAATGTATTTAACTGATAAATTTATTAGTAAGAAAGAAAACAGAATTTAGAGTATCAAGCTGTCAATAGGGTTAGCCATCACTCTAACTTCAGCCAGCTGACACTCCGGTCTGTATCCTCAAGTCAATAGAGAAGTGGCTCTGAAAGGGTAAGATAGGCTACTGCTCTGATTTACACTCTGGAGAAGTTGGTTTTTCTCCTTCATCTATGGAGGTTGCCCTCACGAGACTAAAGCTAGCCTTTGTGAGTCCCTCCCTAAGTTTCTACATAAAAGACAAAAAAAAAAACCCAAAAAAAGAAAGTGCAATACATTTTGAAATGACAGATTGGTTCCATTTATAGGACTGTTTCAACTCTTCTTTAAAACATTTTTGAGTGCTTGCAAGCATGGTATGGCAAGGATACATAAATCTCACCTTGCAAAAGCATATACTGCAGCCACCAAAAGAACAACTGAAAGTATACACAAAGTAACAGCAAGAATAACTTCTACAGATCTTCCTGACAGTCCTTCACCTGCAACAGAAAGTGGAAATCCTATATTTCATAGATTCATTACAATTTTTACATTTCTCACAGGGTGAAATCAGAAAGCAGAGACAGACACTTTTCTCTCTGTATGACTGCCTCCGTTTTGTGTCACTCGAAGAACTGCTCGGGAAAGAAAAATATAACAAAACCAGAAACAATTTATTTAAAGGTCCCTAAGCACTGCTGATCTATGTGATACATAACGCTAATAGAATATGTCTACAGCTATATGTGCAGCCATCCCATGGTGCTTTTTGGTTTTATCTGCTAAACAGGTTAAGGCAGGTCTACACTGCAGTAACACCAGTCTGAACACCAGCCTGAGCTGAGCTCCTGCTTCAGCCTCTGTGCAGCCAAGAACAGACACACTGCTCTACCAGCTAGGAATAATGGAACTCCAGAAGTGGAAAAGGAAGAGCCACAACTCTAAAGCTATGAAGCTTGTAGCCATCACTCACAGGCACAAAATAGAAGATGATTTTTAGAGATACTCTCCTCAGGGTGCTGAAGGAACCCACCTAGTGATCAGATCTGAACTTTCTGGATTAATCTGCCTCACTGACCATCAACTCATGGTCTTTATTTATGTGGGAATTGGTGATATTGTGTGTCCTCCCAAGGACACACTGGGAAACACTGAAGTCTTAGTTCCATTTCTCTCAGAAGGCCCTGATTTTTGGATTAGAGAGTATATTGCAGATGATCTGTACTGCATGTATATTGGAGAAAATGATTAAAATTCAAAATGATCCTGATTTAGCTGAAAAAAGGGTCTTAAAATAGTACAATGCAATTTTGTAAGAGCAAGTCCATGGTCCTACACGTAGGCAGGAATAATTAGCTATAATAATACAGCTTATTAAACAGTAAGTTAGGTAGCAATTTATTGGAAGAAAGTGTGAGATTGTTGTAGACCACAAACAACAGGAATATGTATTATCATGTCTATATGAAACAATAGACATAAACTTGTGATACACAGTATTAAGTATAGTTTCCAAAAACACCTGAAATAATTCTTCCACTGCATTGGTAAAGTCTCAGGTGCAACACTGGACACTACAAGGTAAGAACAATTTAGGCCAGGGAAGACAATAGAGAAGAAAAGCAAGTGTATAGAAAACTGTTGTAAAGAGAAAAGGAATGAAAAAGTCCCTGCCACTCACTGATTTCTGTGATAAGGTGTAAATCTTAGTAATGTGGAAGAAGACCAGAAGAATTTCCAGAGAAACCTCTACAACAGTTCTATTTTCCACCAAACAATGAAGTCAATGTTAAACCCTACAGCTAACCAGTCCAAACATTACCAATGTTATTAAACAAAACAGTGCTGGCAGAATACCCACCAAGAATAAAAAAATACATTTTCTCCTACTTCTTAGCAACAGGGAAGGACTACTTGTCTGTAGAGATGATGACGGGTAAGGGGAAGGAGACAAAACAGAAGATTTGGCATAATAGGAGAAATAGGTATTATAAAACTAGTATGCAGAACTGACATCATGTTGTATAATTCTGAGGAGCTGCCACTCAATAGATGATGATAACAAACTGCAATAATAGAATATCATAAGGTAGGTTTCTATGCAAAAGGCAGTGTCAGGAAACCCCATTTTGATTATTTCCTGTCTCATCAGCTTTGTATTTCACATGGAAAAAATCTACCCTTACACAGGACTACCAGCTGCCCCACAATGATCTACTGAACTAGCTATCAGAGTTTTATGCAAAGGTTATAAGCTGCCTTGATGTATTAGAAGTTTAAGCAGTATTTGTCACCACATCTTAATTATCTCATGGAAAAATCCTGACCTTTCATTGTAGTATGGACATTACTTTTGCAATGTCAGTCATGGGTTATGAGGAAGAAACTTCACTTCTGCAGCTCAAGAGGAGAGTTGTGGTACTCCAAGTATGGTTGAGTGGGAGCACCGTATTAAAATGTATCCTTTACTATAATTAAAAAGTCATTATTGCAGCTGTGTATTCCAATAATTTCTGCTTCAGTGTTCTTCCCTATCAAAATTCCTTCAGTGTTCTTCCCTATCAAAATTCCTACTGTTTAACAAGAGCATCTGATGTCAGTCACAGAGAACTCTCTCATAGGTCTTCCATATTTTTTCCTGCTCCAAATATATTTAACATGCAGTACTAAGTTGCGTAGATACAAGGTTAGCTTTCTGGCTTTCCAGATCAAAGACCTACCTATTCTTTAAGTAGATTCAGAAATCGAAACAATCTGGTCACGAATACCTCTGCCAAAATTCAAATTAGTCTTTTATCTACTAAAATGGAAGTGTCATGTTGGAAAAACACAAATTTCAGTGATTATTACAAAAGAAAATCATTAATTTAACATGAAATTGCAATTCTGATCTTAGGCAGCATAAATTTCTTCTGAAAAGATACTGTTGTTACAAGTGGAATAGAAGTCATCGGTCACAAAGATACCTTACAGTTACTAATCTTACGGGTATGCTTTCTGGATTATGCTTCCAGAGCAAGTCTGAAGTTCATATAACCAAAGCATAAGGAAACACTTGGGCAAGGCTCCTCAGGTTATGCGTCTCAAGAAAAAAATGTGTCTGAAAGAATCTGTTTTCCTTTATTCACTTAAGATGACATTGGTAATGGTATTGCCAGTGCTCTATCTTCAAAGCCACTCAAATGCACTACCTGCATCACTTGTGATATATCAATTTGATGTTGATTTCGCAACACTTGTAAGAAAGCATAGAATGAGCTTTTAATTATCTGTTCCACTTAAGTTTTTTTTCTTGGTGGATAGGCTCTGAAATTCAGAATTTAAAGCCAGACAGAGTTTGCTGTAGTGCCCTTTTTAAAAGTAGTGCTTGATGCTAAACTTTAGCACAGAAGGCACTGGATGGGTATGAGGAGCCACGGATATTTGAGGAATTTATCAGGTCTATTTTTTTTCTATTACATTTTATTCAGCATACGAACAGATCTTGCTTCTTTATAATCTACACCAAAAGAGAATATGTCACAAGTTTTCAGTAGCAATACAGAAGAGAATGAATTACACTATCTGCCTGCCACTAAAGCATGATTTCTTTAGGCATTGCAGACTTTTCTGTTAGAAAGGAGAAAGTTTCCCAGAGGACTGGATACAGTTGAACTTGTTTTCCCTGATTGGATACACTGTCTTTCCCTCACTGGGCAAACTATTTGCTTCATTGGCTTAGAACTTTTAAACTCAGAACATATAAAGACAACTTTTATGTTGCATTTTCCAGAATATTCTGGGCTAAAGAAATAGTGCCAGATCCTTTCAGAATATTCAGGTAGTGAATTAGCATTTTGGGATCTTCAGTATCAGATCATGTAACAAATTTCTAACATGGATTAGATGAATAAGGGAGCTCATATCACAGAAGATGAATGCCAAATGAAAAATATGTGCCCACTAAAATTCTTCCGGGTACTCATCCAGTTGTCTTGGGATCCCTTTTCAGAAAGTCAGGGCTAATGCTTAGCTAAGTAAGTTTTGGCTTACCAATATATTAAAAGAACTTACAGATCTTATTGCGATCTGCTATGAGAGTATTCATTCCCAGTTTTGGGGGTAGATCAACACTGCCATGGAGGAATTTATGCTGGATTTGAGACCCCGTAACAGCTGGCCTATTGGCCAGTGACATCAGAACCAGATGGATTCTATTAAACAATATTAATTTATTAATTAGTATGGAGCTTTGTCTGTATCTAAAGGATGAAGGGCTAAAGGGTCATGTCCTCAGATGAGCTGCCACTAGAAGGAATGATCTGCAGCCAAGAGGTTTCCTACACTAGGCTTGCTGGAATAGCTCTACATCCAACACAGAGGGAAACTGCACAAACAGTACAGCTTCCGGCAGATCACCAAGCAAGGTGAGCTATCCTGACAAAATGGTATTTTCGGTATAACCAAATCTCTGCTCACAGACTTTGTCAATACTGCTTCTTCATTTAACAGTCCAGGCTGAGGTAAGACCTCTTGACAACCTCAAAAGGACATACAAGGTAATGGCTATGTTTCCTCAGCCATTCTGGTTAAGCTAGGTCCAAAAAAAATAGAGATTATTTCCTTCAGGGAAACCATTCTACTAAAAAGAACTTTAGTAAATTACACTCTCCTTACCTAACGTTTTGACAGGGTCAGAATAGTCAGAATCTGTAAACTGTCCTTTAATGTTAGTTGCTCTGAACTTAAATCTGTGAAATAAAACCAAGAAAACTAATGAAACAAAAGTTTATGTGCATTTCAGTAAATATTATTTCACTTAGAAACTTAGAAACAGTTTTAGTATAACATAAGCTGGAATCATTATTCACCTGCTAAAGTGATGTTACGACAGACATCAAGGACTCAGTGTCAATATCTTAAATGTATAATCAAACTACATGAACTACTTATCTTGAATTTGGGCTTATTTAATTTAAAAACTCGGTAAGCATCTTTTGTTACCTGAAACATTTAGAAAAAATTTGTCTCCCATATTTATGCTTAGCCAAAAATTTAAAATTAGAGACACACGAAGATCATTTCAATCTCTACCTTTTCATAATTGAACTACACGTTTTATATGTTTGTATAAATGTAGATTTCACTTAAATCTTTCTCTTGGACAACCATAGAGACAAACGTACTTACAGGTACTGCTTTCTTGGTTTCAGTGGGCCATTACATATTTTGTCTTGACTGCCTGGTATCATACATGTAGTATCAGCACCTATGACATATATCTCTTCTTTGCCGCTCAGATCTTCTTTTCCTTCTATACATGGTGGGTTTGGAAAGCCTTCATTTGTAAAATACGGCCTTGGTCTATTGAAGTAGGCATCATACCACTGAGTAACATTCCCATCATGCTGAGCTATTGTCAAGAAAAGAAATAATCAGAAAGAATTTACATTCTAACCAGGCTGTAATTAAAGAAGTTAAATAGGAATAATTTTTTTTAAGAGCTTAGCATGTTATTGGTGCCATTTACACAACTAAGTCTATAACTGTATTAGCACTTGAACCCAGATTTCCTTATTATCCACACTATCTGTATTTTGCTAACTCGGAGCAAGTCAACTGAATCACAGCTAGAAAATTTCACAGGCAGCCTAGTGCATGAGCTCTGCCTGTAGAGGGTATCACTTGTGCAAGCCGCTTGACTTTGAAACCAAGCACGGCTAGCAAAGACAGCAAAAAGTGTTTAGTCTAAAGACAGTAAAGACCATTTCATAAATGAAATTACGAGATTTCCATAAGTGGACAGTACCCAGCAACTCAGGAGAAAAATCTTCAAAATGTTGCTTAACATGGTATTTGTATATCTATCAGTTCAAGAGAATATTCACAGCAACAGCTATGAAGTAAACGTCTGTAGGATTAGTGCTAAAATGCAAATTCAGAACAAGGTGAGAGACTTATTGTGAATTCACTTAATGTGAATGCTTTACTTCTACACTTTGAAAGCAAGCAAAACAGGGGAACTAAATACATGGAATTTGTCCTTCTTAGGTAAAGTAAGCCTGACCATATGATGTCCTATCATGAAACTCCCACTCACAATGGTAGGCAATTACTCAAAAGAGTATCATGGCACTATTCATATGAGTAAATATTCATCAGTCCATAAAAGGGAATACACATTCTAACCCACAGTCTACAGAAGGGATTTATATAAATCCCTCTGCCCCCGTTATGAAATGGAAATATCAACTGCACATGACTGCATTCTTTTACAGGCAACACTAATAGCAACAGAAGAAAAACCTTGCAAAAAAAGGTTTCAGATTTATTTACCTTTCACAAATGCCAAATCTATTTTTTTTCAAGGAAATAGGAAATAAAGAAAATATAATGATAACAATAGGGCCAGAATAATACTGGTGACTTCAAACAGCATGGATGACACTTTGTTGGCAAATGTTCCCAAAATCCAGTACTCAGCCCACAAGTATTGTGAAAGACGCTTTGCTCTTAGTACTGTTGCCACGGCTAAAGTGACTTTATTAGCTGTTTTCTAACATGAAATTACTGAGACCCAAGAAAAGAAATAGAAAAGAAAAATAGCCTGAAAATAAAGAAATAAAAAACCCCTGAAAACGATTTGCAAGAGAACTTATAAAATTCTACCTCCGGCTTCCACAACAAGAACTTGTATCTTCCTGATAGGGCCATGATCATCACTGTAATAACATATCGGCATTCTGATCGTAATTGTTGTAGCTGTGACAAGTAATGCCCCATTGGTATCATAAACCGGTGCTGGTTTCTTTTTAGGCCGTGGTGGTTCTGTTTTTAAACAAAGATATACCACAGAGTTTTGTTTTAAAATGTTTTCACTACAAGTACTTTGTTCAGGCACATAGCTGTGTTATGCAAGACAAAGCTTCAGCGTATTTTCGGGGACAACTTAATGTTTTACTTAATGCCTTAAGCCTCTGACAACGGTATTCTGAACAATGCCTCTGTGTATCAGTTTCCAATTAAAAGAGAAAACAATAAAAAGACTGAGTCTTAGTTTTTCAGTGAATTTCAATCAATGATTGTATTTATTTCCACAGCTGGCATACTGTTATCTTAGCTATGCCTCTGTGATATTCTTCCAACCTGTTCGCTGACAGTAACTAAAATACTGAAGTCAATATGATTACTGCACTGAGTCTGCACTTGGTTTATGGTATCATTTAGATATGAATAGCAAATGATCAGTGATACACAGCAAAATTGAGCACTGCAATTCAAGGCTATTAGCTATGTGTTGCTGCTCCTACATTATGCGGCCTCTAATTAATAGACAAAGGCACACAGCTGTGTACTCACAAGTAGAACAGCAATTTCTTCAGCATTTATAGAGATTTCAACTAAAGGGGACTTTATGAGACATACCTTTGATATCCATGGTTATTTTCAATTGAATTTTTGGCCCTGCACCAGCACCGTTAATTGCATACACCTTAAAAAACCAAACAATTGTTTTAATGAATATTTGTAATAACTTCAAATTGGCCACATCTGGATATATTTGAAGCAACAACGAATGCTGAAACACTCCTTTTATGTCATTCACACTCTGCTAGAACTTCATTTTTTTTTTACAATCCTAAGTAGAGTAACACTTTCTCACTTGTAAAGTAGCTCTTACAAAAAGGAAAAAAAGAAGCCCACTTAAACAGTTATGTCACCTCCTCTCATGTCCTAGTCTCTAAAGGACTTCATGCACATACTTCTAGCAAGCTCCCCTTGCAGAACTGGGCCTTTCATCTGAGCCAAATGAGCAATGCAACTGGTGGAATTAAGAGAGAGATTTAGTCTTGTACCTGTGACAATGTGTCACTTTGCTACTTTGCTGCTTTGCTAGTGCTTGAACTGGTGGCCCAGAGTACAACGCTAACCATAACGATGTGTCCTGCTCCTACCCACTCCCCCCTGTTCACTGCTACCCCCGTTCCTCAGACTTGTCTCTCTTCTAACATTCTCGGCCTGAAAATCTCATATTCAGCCTAGGCTTACCTCATATTCAGCCTAGGCTGTTCAGACTAATCTCTCACGCATATCAAAGAAAAAATCCAAAGAAAAAGTATCAGTTCTTACGCTGACATTATAGGTATGTCCTCCTTTTAGTCCTTCTATCAAGGCAGTGACTGACTGATCTGTTTTATCAATGACACTAAGGTTGTGGATCTGGATGGCAGCAGGGTCATCTTCATTGTAAACCATAGCTTGATACACCTGAATATTTCCATTTGGTTCAGATGGCGGCACAAATGTTACTTGGAACTTCGTTACTTCATCTGGTATCTTCTGAAATGTTACATTGTTTGGTGGGTCTTCAGGCACTGAAATAAATATTTCAATAATCCACTTAAATCAGTTTAGTACTATTTCTATTAGAGTAAAACCTGAAAATTTACAAATTATATTTTTGCATGTCAGTATTATTTCATTGGTAATTTCTGTTTTTACTAAAACCATCTCAAATGCTTATTGAATTTGTAAAGATTTATAAAGACAATAAAAAGTTTAATATTTAGTGAAATACTATTCTTAAAGATAGTATTTAATGCTACAAATATTAAAGATAATTATCAGATAACCCTCAGTAGTTTCTACTCAGAAAAGTTTCTTCTGATTTTCTACTCAGAAAGCCTGAGGGCATCATTATACTTTGAAATACATCCAGGGTAAACAAATCCTTGCATGGGCTGACAAGCAAGAAGCAAGTGTTAGTCTTGAGTATCCCTTTCTGAAAGCCCTCTGTCAACAGCAAGCTCCCTCCCAACATATAAACAAGCCACCGTGCTCCTAAGAGTCTCTGCTTATCACAGCTAACTCTTCAGGAAAAAACTTTCCACTAGCCAATACCCAGACACAAACACAACATGCATTTTTCCCAAAGGTAGTTTTTTGTCAAACGCTTATTCCAGTAGCTTATTCTCAAGACAGCAAAGGCATAAATCATTTTCCCAATGTCCCTATCTGAAAGAAAAGGCTGTAACATTCTTTCCAGGCAGCTAAATATTTATTGCACTACCTGAGCAGACAAGTATGTAGCGTGACCTCTAAATAGTGAAATCAAGCAACTGAAGGCAAACACATTCCCTCAGCCAAAGATTTAGATGCAGTTGTCATTCCTTCCAAGGTTTTTTTCACCAGCCAACAAATGCTTACTCAAGCTTCTCTGGAGTAAGTCTATGTAAATTGGTCCTTACTCAGCCACATGCTAGACTGTACAAACCGGATGAGACAAGATGACACGGAAAAAATAAACTGTTCTTCTCTAAGGTTACTGCACCTCCTAATGTATCACATTTTTACATAAGAGAAAGGGCTACTAAAAAAGATAGCTCACAGGGCAGACCCAGCTACCACCTAATTTAATCTTCATTTATTTTTCCATGGTAAAAGACCATATCAGCCTCCAGGGATATAAACAGGTCATGAAAACCTTAGAATTTAATGTATTAAAGGCATTATAAACATATAGAGATAGATATATACACATTGATATCATATCATTAGGGACATTGGATTTTCACACACCAAAGGAAAGATAAATGATGAATACAATCACTGTATAGTATGTCTAAATCTGAAATTAGCCTGAGTATATAGCTAAAAAAGCTGACCTGCAGCTAATCTCGCTAGAGATAAGGCAATTGTAGTTTATGCACAGTTGATAATTAGTTTGAATGAAATAAAACTTCAGTATCTTTTCAGAAAAGATTTTTTTTGCTGTTTTGTTTGTTTATTTGTTTAAATATCCTTAGTGAACAATTCAAAACCACCAAAGAGAGTACACAGCACATAACCAGGAACTATGTATGTAAAGCTAGGACTGTATCTTCCCCATGTACATCTGTTTATACTTTCCTAAGCAAATGCTCTCTACTTTTCTGTAACGTAGCCTCTCGGTGTCATGAGGTCCTCGCACAGTTCCTCACTCTCACCTCTCAGTTTTATTTCTCTGAGTAACTTAATAGCATCAGCAACTTCTGTACCTTAGTATCTACCTCATTCTCCAGATTGTTTTGAATCTGTGGAACAGCTGACTCAAGCACAGACCCCTGTGGACCTTCACTAGCAACCTCCTTCCACTCAGAATACACAGATTGTGTCCTCAAGTCAGTACGGGTACCCTTTGTAAATGTCAGGATTCACTTAACTTAATGTTTTTATGTTTACATCTTGCATCAGCACTGAGGATGTTGTATAGAGTTTTTAATAGTCTCTTAAGGGAAACAGGCACCTCCACAGGGAAGAGTCATCCCTTCCTAAGACAGGTATCTTACATATACATGCTAATATAGATAGGACCTCTCTTCATTAACTATAGAAGTAATCTAGATGGTTGTGTTCCACACATCCATATTTTACATGAGGCAAGTTAAGATCTTTGCATTACTAAAGGTAAATCTTAGTATTTATTATCACCATCACTTTTTTTGTTGACTGCCTCCTTTTTAAATATTAAAGAAAAAATATTGTGAGAACAAATCTGCATTAAAAGTGCACCATGTGTTCAAAGCTCTCGTTTATTTGTCAGATGAAATAAAACCTGCAAAGTTTGATCCATATAAAGTAAAGGAAAGTACAAACCTGCTTCAAAAGTGGAGACAATTACTGGAGAACTAGCCTTGCCTTCAATGAGTGCAGCATTAACATCCCCCGTAAAGGCAATGATTACTACAGAATACCTTGTAAATGGTTTTAAATCAGAAATTTCTAAGACTTTACCCTCATAATTTGTCTTCAGAAACTGAGCTTTATAATTGCCATTATCTACCTGTAAAAAAATAATAATAATTTAAAAAGATTACAAGACTTGCAACAGCCAAAAGCAGGACATTATTATTTGAAAACCTTATTTAACTTTTATGTTTCCACTTTCCTAACCGTTTATACAGAAGGGTTCACAAGAAGTCTCTAGCTACCAAGACTAGAAAGCTGCACAGGGGAGTATGCTCCCATCTCACCCATGAGTTGCCTCTTCAGCACTTCATGTAGTATGGGATTAAGGAAATGGGCTGTTTGCTTGGTGCTTCTTCCACCAAGCAAACACAAGCCAATCGGTAGACACTGGGCCAGGGGAGCTGCAGTGACCTGGTGTGGGAACCAAACTAGGCAAAGATCCAGAAGATGAGTAGCTATATAGCAGAAGATTCTTTAGAATACAAGAACAAAACCAAAATTTGGCAGCAATATATAATGTTGCTATGACTGCAGAAAGTGTAGCTCCTCTTGGGATACAGTAATAGAAGCACAACTCATAAAACAGTGGGGAGGGAGTAATTCTCTCACTAGAGAAGCTGGAAAGCAGAAATAATTGCGGTTCAATCTAGAAAAGGGAGGATGGTGGAAGGCATAGTAATAGCTTCAAAATATTAAAAGGATGTTACTAAATTGAAGATAATCCAATGTTTCTAGTGTTCATGAAAACACAAATGGAAATTTTATTTGCACCAAAAAAAGATTAGAATTAAATATTGCAAAAATTGCAATGATATACCTATAATATGTAAGTAAAAGTATGACTATAAGTTTAGTTAAAAACTAGAACAATCTATTGAGCATTGCTGAGCAATTTTCAGTGCTGGGCATTTGCAAGAACAGCATAATGAGTCATTTGTGAGGAAGACTCTAGGTACACTTGTTTCTGTGTTAGAGCATGATATGGACTGGATTACTTCTTGGGATCCCTATCATCCCTACATCTCAAACAATCTGTAGGTCTGTAGAAAAATTTACAGTGTTGGGCTTTATATCCAATTAATCAATTCTAATGTTAAATGAAAAAATGGGAGCTTCTCTAGTGTTTGATCAAGTATCATTTACAAGATTCTTTTTATGTCTATTCCCACTACTTCAGTTAATGATGTTTTCATTATTGTTTCTTCAGTGTGTAATTTGAAAAGAGGATTAGGTAGCTGTACAGTAGTTTTCCCACTGGATGAAATCTGTATTAAATGCAGCTGCTAAAACATTAGAATAGTTCAAGCATACCTTTTACTTGACAGATATGCATCTATCCCCACTGAGAATTAACCTGAACTAAACTTTCTGATGGACTAAACAGACATTCATTTCCTGCGATGGCCATGAAGAGCTGAAACACTTTTTCCTATTTGACTATCAAAAATGTGCCATATAAATATTTATACAAGAGCTAAAATACAATCACAGTACTACATCATTAAATTTATTTCTATTCTTCCTGATGTTTAATGGTTCAGTTCCATCTTCCTTACTCATTTTCAGTAATATGTTATTCCGGACTACTTCTAATTACAGCAGCATTCATGACTGAATGTATATACATATAGGAAGTTTGTGGAATTTGGAGTCTTCATAAAAATTTTCCCACTGGGACAATAAAATATATGCTCAAATTTTCACTGAAAAAGATTATGACAGCTTTTTTGGCCTTTAAGAAGAAATAGATTTGCCCACTAAGATTATTATCTATAGAACTGACCCCTGTTCCTGATCATTAGACAGACAACATCTGATTGCAAGGAATCCCTAACCATAAAGCTAGATATCTGAAATATATTTGAAAAAAACCCACTTTGTAAAAACAAAACCAAAGCCCTCCAAACTGAACATTTAAAACAAATTTTTAAATTCCTTCTGAATGCTGGCAGGCTCACACGAAACATTCCATAGTTCATCTTACTTTAGGAACTTCACTGTAACCTATATTGATAAGGTATTTATAAAATTTTCATAATGTTATGTCAGATGACACACTGTTTATAATTTAGGAACTGTAAGACAGAGGAGAAATTGTTTAAATACAAATTGATTAAATATTACACACGCACACAAAAATCAAGCTTTGAAAATTTAATTTGGAATTTTTTCAAAAGAATGAAAATATTTTTTTTCTGTTGACGCATTATAATGCTGTTTAGTCAAAAGTGACAGGAACTTTTCACAAGGGAAAAGTCTTCTCTAACTTTAGTAAAGGAGAAATAAAAAATGTTATGCAGTTTCTAGCAACCTACCCAAAGGGCCAAGGAACCATTCCTTCCCTGTTAGTATTCCCCTTGTTCTTGCACATCTTTCATCCTGTCATACTACTGCTGTGGTAAGTGTGTTCAGAACTGAAAAGATTGCACTCTACATATTATACAATGAAGCTAGAGGAAGAGAAAACAGCAGGACTACACATTACTCTCTCTTGTAACTTTACTGAGGAGCTCAAAAATATTTGGTATTTTTTTACTGATCATCTTAGAAATTTTGATTGCACAAAAATCTCAGCATTAATATTTCAGCATATCTGTAATTCTTATGACCAATTCAGATACACTGAAAATATACACATACTAGTCTTACTCTCTTCTCAGAAAATTGAAAGAACTTTCTATTTAAAGTCTTTATATAGTTTGAAGTAGTTTTTAATTTTTTATTATTTATTTTTTATTTATTTTTTATTATTTATTATTTATTTTTATTATTTAATTATTATCTAACAGGCTGATTCAGGATTTTTGAATCTGTAAACAGCAAGTTTTCCTGGGTAAAGTCTGGTAAAGTCCTTACCATTTTCATTGACAGCCCTGTCTGTATAATTTCTGGAAGAACAGGGAACCTATATCCTACTTAAAACTTCCCATGTGCTCAAATTTAGAAAGTTTCATATCTTGCCACAGGGCAGGAAATGAGGTTTATTAATGGTTGTTTTAAGGAGTATTATAAGGGTAGTAGAGCATGAAAAGTGAAAGGCCACTAGAGCTTTTCTTATGTCAGCCTTTTTTGTGCTTATAAAGATCAAGGAGAAAGAAGTGTTATTGCTGTGCTACCAAAATACAGCTAATCTGATGAACATTTCCACCAAGTGGAAAGTGGGAAATTTAGTTTGATTTTAAAGTTTGCCCTCTGATGCACTGTGTAACTTTGTACAAGTCACTTCCTTTTGCTAGGCCCTCCACTCTGGTTTATAAAATCATGACAATGAACTTTTCCTTCCTTTGAAGAAAAAAAAAAAAAGTCATTATTAATTTTACTGGTAAACAGTATCATTATTGTTAGAAGGAGGTACACCTCTGCAAAGCTCAGCTACTGTTTTCCTGTATACATTTACACCTACACTTTTTTTTTTCTCCAAGACCTCTTATTAGCATACATTTTTTAATACCAAGTAATTAATTTATCTCCCATTAAGAAATTTATAAGTGTACAATTAATTCTTATGTGGAGTTTATGTGGAAATAGACACAGTCATATTGTTTTTCAGTCCAGTTTATATCTGTCTGTAATTTCTGTAAGAACATCCGCTGCAGTATTTATGACCAAAACTTCTGTATTACTACCAACAATAAAACAGAGTTGCCTTACTGAGGTAATGTCTATGAGGTAGCATGTTGGTCCAGTAAGGATGACAGGTTCACTCCAGCTGACATTAATACTGTGAGGAGATGTAGCTAAAACAGTCACGTTTTCTGGAGGACCGTCTGGAGCTGTAGAAAAAATATGTATGTGAATCATGGCCAGAGAAGTTCACAACAAATAACCCAGTAATTTTAGTGGCCAGTAGAGATTATTTTTCGATTTGAAAATATAATTTTTTCACCGATTTACCGTTATACGCCACTTAAATAATTATAACATTTTTTCTTTCTCATATATAAAGCACACAGTGTGATTTAGAAATGCATTTTTCATTGCAATTCCCACAACTTTTCTAGAGTATGAACAGCCTACAACTTCATCTTAAATTGAAATTACAGGGGTTTTTAATTACAAATTATTTACATGACACAAGCAAAACATATACAACTATTTAGACAAATAGACAAGCGTAAGATATTTATGTCAAATGAATCATTCAAAGAACAAGAAATTGTGCTAGAAAAATATTTGGAAATGTTGGAAAGTACTAGTACAAATAATTTTATACAGAAAAAAAAAGTATTTTCTAAGTTTCATTTCAACTTATTCTTAACATGTTGGGAAACTGAAAAACACACATGAAAAAGTGACAGGAATTGTAAGCGGGCAAGAATGTTCATATTAAGAAATGGGATTTTCCTAAAATTTCCTCTTGTCAAGGTGATATGTGAATTAACCTTGTTATTTCTTATTCATGAATAAGAAAATAATGAAATCATAATAACAACACAGCCGTTCTCAGTAAGTGGTATTACTTTTTCATAATGACCATGGTAAATTTCAGGAAAATAAAATCTGGAATAGAAGTGACAACAGATTTGTAGATAATGCCAGAACTTGGCTCCATGGTGCCTTTTTTTTGGGTCTGCTACAAAAAAAGACAACTGTGGTACATATCAGTGAACAGCCTGTTATAGAAGCAACAACAGATTTGTACATATTTCCAGAACTTGGCTTCATCATGCCTGTTTTTTTTATCTACCACAAAAAAAATACAGCTATGGTTAACACACAGAGTATCAGTGAACAGCCTGTTATAAAGAATGATAAAAGTGATCATACCTATCCTAATCAGAAGATGTAGTCTCTTTTCTCAAACATGATTAATGCATGAATTTTTTCACCATTAATCATTAGGCAAGAGGGCTTAATGAGGAAAATTGGAGTGTAAACAAGGCTACTTAGTATGTTAGGTAGAAAACAGGTTAGGAAAAGGAAAAATAGCATCGAAGGAGGTATGTAGCTACTGAAATTATGTGCAACATTAATGAGGAGAAATCGTAAAATTTTGCACTGTGAAGGTGAAAATTTTGCACCATGGTTGCAGAATAAAACAGGGAGATTTGGGAGTTGATAAGGTGCTATGAAGAATTCAGGTTGTTGGGTATAGGAGGTAGATTGCTGTGCTGGGATTAGCAGGACTATACTAGACTTTGTAGGCAGGATCAAATTCAACCATTGGAAGCAGTCCCCAAAAATACTGAATAGCACGGAACAACTGAATGAAGAGTGTAACTGAATGAACTATGAAAGCACATGAGGGGTGGTGAAAGAGAAGGCTGGCTGTCGAGTGGGGTGCTAGAACAGATACAACAAAATACAGGGGCAAATGTTCCCTAAAAACTCAAATTAGCGCAAATGAAGCTTATTTTGCAGGTAATGTGTGTCAGACTTGTTGCTCGAATAGTGTCTTTTACTGTGAACAATGCCTTCGGTAACTATGGATGGCAGTGGTATTACCTTTATTGCCAGCTGAAATTTCTGAAAAGCAGTATAAAATGGTATATATAGCTTCTTGAGCCTCAGTTTCCAAACCAACCAAGTTTCCAAGGACAATTTTCCATTACTTTTTTATAGCATTAATGGACCATCAGCTCTCAATACTTTTTTCAGAAGCCAATTTAGGTTTATGCATTAGACAATGATGGCGTGAAATCATTTTAAAGCATAATCTAATCTACAAATTATCCATCCTGATGTTATTTATATGGATAATATGCACATGCAGTTTATATTTGATACATTTTTACATCTTTGCAAGAAAATTCTAATTGAGTATGCTGTATTTAAGGTACTGATCTAAAACAAATGTAAGTGTTAATACCTGGTTTATTTTCATCATAAAAAGTACAATATCAGACATTAATTGAATTATACTGAAATTTAGGCATTTTTCTTAAATAACCTGTATAATTAGAAAGAAAGCTAGAAAATGAAATGTGTCTAACATGTCTCATGTCTTACAAAACCCATCTTTTTAAAAACTGTGTTTGCTTCAGTGGGTAACTGCCACATTCTGATTTAGGTTTGTTTGTGAAATTAATCTAGTCAATACAAGGCCATGATATCACTATACCCTTTCTCTTATAAATCATAGCAATTTACTTAGTAGAAATGACCTAGTCTTATTCTCTCATTCCCCCATAATCCAATCACTTCCTCTCATAAGCACTTTTCTCCTGGTTTTCACAATAATGCATTTTCTGTAACTAATAACCATCATTTCCTGATTATCATGCTTCTATCCTTGCACAGGAATGTGGGTCTTATGGAGGTCAGGGTCATCTTTCCCATCCATCTGTGTCCTGATGCTAAGGCAGCAGTTAAGTGTGTTAGCTTGAAGATAAGTCTGGATAGCCCATCATTTAGCATACTCCTCAAAAATAAGACTGAGTCCAGTCTTCTAACAGAAATTCATGCTTGCCAGTTTGGTTAAGACCAGCCCTTTTTTTCTTTTTCCCAACAAAAATCAAGTGTGAGGTTTAGTTATTTCATTTTATAATCACCTAGGTTACTTTTACCTATATTTAAACATTTATATCTTATATTAGGCCATATTTACTTTCCAATATTCAGTTCAGAGAGAATGAAAGGAACAAATAAAAATAAGGTCTCTCAGGCAAAGCCTGCCAGAAGAAAGGGCATACAACAACAGATGCAGTATTATTGCTTTTCACTATACCGAAACATTTCTTTAAGTGTACCAAGCAACGGGGTATCAGCAGGGATTGGGAAAGAAGGTGCTGAAAAGAGAAGCATAACCCTCTGCCCCATGCATCTATGTCCTAGCTTTCATGGGACATTTGAACATCTGGGATTTTCCTTTGTATCTCAGTATATCCTGGCATTAGGAGACTTGGCAGTTTACCAAAAAGCATTGCATTGTGTAACTGTACAAGACCCAAAATGAGGTCAGTGATCTCACTGCCATTCATTTTCCACCTAACACTGACCCTCTAAAGTGATTTTTCTCTTAGAAAGCACAAGTTTGGACAATCTTATTCTCCTTATAAATGTAAAAGTGAAACTCGGGGTAAGCGCAGGTGTGAGGGAACAAAGTTTTCTTAGCAATGGAAAACAGTTCTTGCCCTTTCCCTTACTGTGACACAATGCTGTGATCTTCTGTACTGGTAACTATATAAATCTAGGTTATGTTGAAAATATTTCATCTTGCAGAGTAGACTTGGCTCTTGGGTAATCCATCAGCTAAGTAACAACAGTGCCATCAAACTACTTTATGAGACAGTAGGACAATTCCTGTGAGGATAATCTGCAAGACAGAAAGCTGAATAGTTTATCTGTGTTATGTGAGAACTGGACTCTACTGAACAACCTATAACATTTTCCATGGAGTAACGCTATAACCACTTTCCGTACAGAACACAGCCATTATTTTTTGTTTGAAACTTGTAAATGAGTTAAAGAATCTTAAAAAAAATTCCTGTAGCCTGAAATTTACCTTCATAATGAACAATGAAAATAAATAGCTAAGATCCTCACCTTAGTCACTGGATATGCAGAATTATAAGGTATTTCTGCTTTAGCACAACAGTCAAATCCTCAGCAATTGTAAAGAATACTTATGGTTTCTGTTATGTAATTTTTGCTGTTGCTGAAGTTTCATCTTTTTATATCCTGGGAACTAAGTTTAACAGTTTTCAGCTTAAATGCAGTAACTTCCTGAATATGAGTATAATAGCTACAGTATTTTCTTTAGGCTTGAGAGAAACAAAAATTTCTGGGAACCCATTATTTCTGAAGAAAAATAATTTGACTATTATTTCACAACCAAGGTAACTTCCCTTTTGGCAGAAACGTCTTACAGAGGCATTTCTTGAAAATCAGAAACAGTGGCCGACTTCTGCCCTCAAATCTACAAACACAACTCCCATTGATTTTATGGGCTAAGTACCCAGGCTATTTTACATAGCAGCTAAGCACCCTTAAGCCCTAACAGACCATGTATATTGGCTGTGTACCAGCAGGCTAATCCAGAGGATGCTTGGCCCAGTCCACGAAGGAAAGGAGAGGGGGATCGACACCTGTTCTCTGGATACACTCCGCAAGGCTGCCCAGAGTGCTGGCTCAGTTTTTTGTGCATCCTGAATTTCTCTTCCCTTTGCAAGAGAAAGAGGGGAACTGAGGTCTTCTAGTCTGTTTAACAATCTTTCTAAGGACTAGTCTTTGGAAAATATACAGTCAGGTAGCTAGAAACCTGCCCTTGCCAAAGATCAGCCGCTGCTCAGGGAGGCTCTCAGTGCTGCTGGAGCATGCTGGAGCTGCCAGCTGGCTACCCAGCTGTGACGTGTCGCGTTCCTCTTTTTTTAACCTCCTCAGCTGATTGCCATTACCCCAGGAAAAAGACCAGCACCCAGCCATGGTATCTGGAATAGTGCCCTCGCTTCCTTGACTCCACGGCGGTGTGTTTTATAGGCAGCTCATCTCTTGATGTGTGCCTGATTTAGCTCACAGGAAATTTGTTGCTGCCCACTTCCCTCACCACAGACACAGGCCAGCAGCCCCAGATGCTTGGGCTGGAAGAACTGGTGGAACTTTTTGAACTTCTACCCCACTACCATTTGCTAAACTAGAAAAAGAGCACACAGAGGACCTACTGCTGAGAACAACACTGTATTGGCATGGAAAGGGCTTGCGCAGTCTAATGAGATTTTTATACTTTTAACTACCATCTCCTCAGCGGGACTGATAGGAAAATAGTTCTCTCTTAAACTAAATTGTCACTGTCCAGAGACGAAATCATAAAGAGGATCCTAACTTTATGTGATTATATGTGTTTTGATTATCTGCCTCTCTGTCCAGTTTAAATCCCTAACTTTCCTAAACTCAGCAACAATTTTTTGAAGATAAGTATTTGCATATGTCAGCAGCTGAGATCTATCCATCTATAGTAAGAAACCTCCCCAGAGCTGTTGGCTCAGGAGTTGCACAAATTCTGTTACCTATTTTCTGCTCCATTTGGGGTTATATGTTTTGGGGGGTTTTTTTAACCCCATTTTCATTTAAAATATTGCATTAACTTACAGGCATAGCATCCCCATAAGAACCACCGGACAAAGAAAATAAGTACACATGAGAATGACACCGCAGCCGATTCCAGTACTTCTCAGTCCACGGGACTGCTTCTGTGCTTTACATGAAATAATGGACTGTTGTCATGGTCGCTATCACAGTGTCCAAATCTCTTTGCCCTTTGGGGCTTAGAATTTCTCTACTGCAATTTCTCATCTGCAGATGAAGACAACAATATTACCTTACCTAGGAGAAAAATTGTAAGGTATTTGAGGATAGCTGGCTGTACTACTGTACAGAGAGTGCACAGATACTATGAGGAGCATTATCTGGATTCACTCACATGATTGTAAAAACATGAATGGAACAAATTAAGTATGTGGGCCATCGAATAGTCCTTGGTACACAGCTGTTTTAAGTCCTTGGTATCTCTATTATGATTACTTTGGAAGGGGAAAGGAGTGAAGGAGCTGTGCTTTAGTCAGACCACTCATGGTGGTTCTCAGTTGTTCTATATGGGCCAGAGGCCCGATCTCAGATGTGCTCTGACCTAGGCTGGCTGCAGACTGGGAGGGAAGGTCATATGTCAACATGACAACTTCCTAAATAATTTATGTTTCACATCCCCTTCTCTCAAATATCTAGTGATGACTTATCTGTGACAACTAACTCTTGTCTTACTTGGAAACCGAAATCCTCGCTGAGGCATGACAGTCCTAATATGCGTCATGACAGTCCTGTAGGTGTTACATGGCTACTGCAATTTGTAATCTCTTTAGGTGGATATCGTATTGGAAAGAAATCATAATTCCTCTGAAATTATTGCTTAAATTCTATTGCCAGGAACATACAGCAGAATTTCAGGAAAGCGTTACGACATTAGAGAATAGACTTTTAGTCAAAGAATTAAAAAAAGGACTACTTTTCATTGACACACCCAACATGTGGAGGTGGATTGAAAATGGCGTATCAACCCAAAGTACTCAAAATTCAGACTTACCAATTCTAGATGTGGAGTAAGGTTGAGGAATGAAATTGCTGTTGGGTAAGCAGTAAATATAGTAGGCCCTCCAAAAGACATTAAAATCTGAAGTACTGTCAAGTATGCATACCTATCACATGACTTATATCGTGATATTTCATACGTGAAGAGTTGCAATAAATCCTTATTAACTTCACCAATATTCTAGTTTTATGAAGAAATAACGTCTACCAAGTGTTGTTGCTTATTTAGGTGAACACCACATTGTTAAAGCATTATGACACATGGCAAACATGCTTACTTACAGCCAGGAAGTGTTTGTGTAGAAATCCAAGGTGAAGAACTGCCATAACCAACATTCGTACTGGCAGCAACTGCAAATCTGTACCACCTGTATTTTTTCAGTCCATACACTGTCTCTTCGATCCGGTCATCCACTACATTTTCATATAAATATTGATGCATCTCATATTCAATACATTCCTTAGTTTCCCAGTCACTGCAATGGATGGACTGTAGCTGTGTGGTAATTTTGTAGTTTTGAAAGTAGCCAAGGATAGATTTCGGTGATCTCCAATTCAAGGTCACACTTGTTGATTGCACATTGGAAAAAACAATATTCCTGGGAGCACTAGGAACTGCAAATGAAAACACTTGTAAGCTATCTTCATTTGAATGAAAAGTGATTGCAACTATAACCCTTTTATCCAGTGTTAAAAAAATATTTTAATAAGCATGTCTAAAGACCAAGATTCAATTCCATATGGTTAATAAGGAGTAATTCCATTGGTGTAAATCATACTCTATATATATAGGTGGCATACATTTACTATAGCTTTTGAAATAAAGAAAAATGCTTTTAGGTGTGGCACGCAGGGGCAGCTTTGAGAGGTGAGACATTGCTGTTGCTACTTTTGCGGCTATGTCTCAACTGGGGGAGGGAATACCAAGCAAAGTTATTTTTGGCCTACCCATAGCATCTTTTACTGCTGTTGCTAACTGGGATTCCTCACCTCTCTCTTAGAAATACTCATTTGTCTCCCTCTCTCTTAGTAACATATGAAATCCTCAAACACCACCTCAAGATTCCCTAAGTGTTACCTTCTGAACGGAAAGTATCAATACATGCAATATGTTTGTCTTTCTTTATATAAGTACTTTACAAGCTGTTCAGTAAACAACAAATTAAAAGAACGCCAACAGGAAGAGCTAACTAGTACGGCAATACAAAGCAAAAAAAGACACTTCCCATAAACTTTGCTTCCATGTATTTATATACATACGTATACATTGGTATACACAGGTTATGTTCATGTGCATGGAGACAGAAGTAGTGCATGGATGTACATACATACACATACACACATGCACACACATTTATCCATATCTATATTAAGCCAACAGCGTACTCCCAGCTCTTGCAGACTGGATGCAACATATGGTTTTGTGCTATATCACATAGTCATACAGTAAGCTAATATTATCTCTAAGACTCTGTAAGATAATACTAATACTCTCTGTGGCAAAAACTGTGCAGAGAAATCAGCTCAGAAATAATTTTGTGCCCTTAGCTTTAAAGAGTGCTTTAGAGTCTTTGGGGGAAGAAGTATCACTGGTAAAAGAAAAACACACGATACATCCTCAAACTGAAACTGAAGAAGCCCCAAGGCTTACATAAAGAATAAAAGGATCCCAGACCAATGTTACTGGGGAAGAAAGAGAAAACCCTCCCTTTTTTTTTCAGCCTTGTGGGAATATCTGATCTCTGCTTTCATCTGCAGCAATTTGTTTATAAAAATCACCATAATATAACAAGCTGAAGCCTCTCCACCAAATATGAATATTGAACAAGAAATGTAAATTCTGAGTCAAACCAAGCTGTGATGATGAAAAAGTTTAGAATTCAAATCCCTTCAAATGAGCCCAAAGCAGGTGGAGCCTGCAGGAGAAGGGTCAGCCACAGGAACCATGGGTGCTTGCCCTGTCCTTCCACTCAGCTCTCATGTATGTGTACACAACATTGCAGCATGCAATAGTCCCATATGCTCCCACCCTGCTACACACTAAGCAGACATGGAACAAGAGCAAACTGAGGAAAAAATCTTCACTGGAGACAACTTTCATCTCTATATTATCACTCTATATCATCAAAATTAAAGTTGTTTTGCTCTGTTGTTATTAGCATGAGGAGAAGTACGGGAAGCAGTAAATAAAAACAAAACAGGTAGTAACATTCTTGCTTGATCACCATTTTGGAGATGTAATACTCAGTTTGTCCACTTTCAAAAAAATAAGCACTGCAATATTTTCATAATAGCTCTATAAACTGTATTTGCTACTGTGCAAATTACAAGAAAGGGCTTATTTTGATCATTAGTTAATGGAAAATAAAGGCAGAGAAATGTTCAATGGTTACTATAAAAAAAAAATCTGTATTTTTCCTTAAAAAAATCCTCTATTGTAATATAAGTTATTAATATCTGTTAAGATACTGCAAAGAATATGAATCTTACACACTCAATTATGATGATGATAAAATGTGGGATAAAATGGATAAAACTATTTGAGTGAAATAAAAGTTACCACCCGGTCTCACTCTGAACATGAATTAAAGTATTTTCAAGACCCAATACTATATATTCCAGGAATTAAAAAATAAAGAGTCAGCAATTCCAAAGACATCAGAACAGATAACAAGAATTTAAGAAAAGTCAATTCTCTTCCTTCTCACTCAGAGGGGATTACTCTTTTTTAGATATGGAATATGACCTCACCTTCCCAGGTGCAAAACTCCAGGAACTCTTGCTGTGAGAGGAACAGCCAGCATTGGCAGGTTTGGAATAGAAGTGTGAAAGCATGCAACATGGAGATGAAACAACTGGCTCTAATGCCTCTTAGTCTACCCTTACTAACTTCCATCTGCTGAAAACTGATTATTGGACTGTACTTCAATTTAAATGAAAGACTGGATCAAATACTGAAACAGGGGCTTGGAATAAAGTAGATAGTAACTTGTTGCCTGCTGGGTGCCAAGAGGAAGGTGGAAATACATACTTTTTCTTGCTCAAATGTGCAGCTGGTAGAGACATGACTGGCACAACTGCAGTCTCTGCACCTAAAACAAGGCAGGTTAAAGAGGCTAGTCAGAGGCAGAAAGAGCAGTGCCTATGTTCTAGCCAGCACAGTGGGCTTTCATTCCCAAGGAGAGTACCCTGTTCCCCCAGTTTCAACACGGATGATGCCATCAGAAAGAACTGAGAGCTAGCAAAGTTGCAGTAAAGATAGAAAAGACACTTGGCAGTTTCACAGAACTAGAAATGATATCAGGAAAAATAACAGTGGCTCTGACTTGTGGGCTCTCACGCAGAACAACAAAAGTCTAATAAAGCCAGATTCCGTGAGCTCTCCTTGTATTTGGTGGAAAGAGACAAACTCCCAGAGAGCGGGGGAAAGAAAGAACGGGGTGCAGGAAAATGATGTTCCTCTTTCCATCTGTCCCCTAGGGAAGTGTCCATTTTCCTGCTCACTACAGAGTGAAGCCATGCAAATTACTCTCACAAGGCTGAAGATAGTCTCTGTGATCATCTTGGTGAGTAATACTACATCAAACCCACCATTTCGAAAGATAAGCTTGCAGGTATAAAGATAACAGCCAGATTAGACAAGTACTTCTTCTTTCCTACAAAAGCTTTTATTTCTATTTTATGTCATCATTTTTCCAGTTTACTAAGACCCATATAAGCAAAATATTTCTAACCTACAAAAGAAAGGGTCAGTTGGCAGAAGATGTAGGAAAATTTTCTCTGTCAGTGCCTAGACAGATCCTTAAAATGGAATCAGAGCCTTAAATATGAGCCAGTTTAAAATGTAGTCCATTTTATCTCATTGGTTAAATAGACAAATCAAATATAAATGTAATCCCTCATTAGAACATATGAAAAGATGTGATCTGAATCCCTCACTCTGAGGGCCGCAGTGAGGAGCAGTGACACCCAGTGGCACAGTGTCTCTTGCACTTGATGATTGTGTTCAATGAGACAATTTCAAGACAACTATGCTATTGGGTTACAGATACAAAGAGGATTACAATTACTCTAGCATGGAGAATCAGATTTCCATTCCTCAAGAATGACTAAAATTCCCCCAACTTTTTCTGTCCACAGATGGTACCGATTTGAACAAACCATTCCATGCTTCCTAGAGTAATCATGCAGCTTGTTTAAATTTTCTAAACATGACTCAACTATGATGAAGTGATCACTGTTCACACTAAAAACAATTAAAGCCAAAAACTGCATCTTTCTCAATTATTCTTTCAGATTAAATTGGAACTGTAACAATGACTTATGTATCTGCTCTTATACACTGCTGCTTTGGTATGTGCCTAACAGAAACTTCATTATTATTCCTGGTTTCCAGAAAGGTGCACTTAAAGAAAAGGCACGAAAAAGGCTGTGTTTGTGGTGGTGCAGGACACTAATTGTCTAGGACTGTGCTCTCATTAGCTAGCTGGCATTCTAGTGCTAATCCCATATCTAAATTTCCCAGGAGTCATGGGTAGGACCCCTTAAGTCTCACCATCATATATATCTGGCAGTCTTTCCCTATTGAATTATATTGTATTTGCTATAATTCAGCTAACTCTGGGCACAGGGAGTTTTTCAAAGTCTGAAATTTTTGGTGCAATGTACTCTATCGCTTTCCACTTAATAGCTTTGAATTCAGCTTCTGAAAGGCAGCCAGGGAGCTGGCAAAGAGTCTGGCCGTGAAATGCTGGTGAATTCAGTTTCTGGACTGGAGGAGGAATGAGGTATTTTCAGGTTCATCCACCATTGCTCACATGATGGCCAAACTCCAATGAAAAGTGCCTGAAGCCAGATCCACATGGGATTTTAAGCTCCTAAAACCTATTTACGTGCCTGAACTCCCACTGAAGTTGACAGGAAGCTAAGCACCTAAATAGAAGTTACTTTCACAGATCTTGGCCCTGGTTCCCTACGCTTGTCTGGCTGCAATGCTAATCAGCCCTTCCAAAGCTGGTGGACTGCTCTGAGATTAAGTTTCTATATGAGAACCTAAATGAAAGGAAATTCCTGGTAGAAAAAGCACCAGGACTGTGCAAAGACTCGGATCAAGTTGAACTGGGCCAGTGGAACTGGTTTAAATCAACAGAAATACTCGGTAGAAAAAATCTTACTCACAATGCAAAGATAACCTAAGGGCAGGAAAGGACACACACAAAAAAACTACTGAGAAAAGAGAGAAGTTATGGCTTTCTATAAAGACTTCTGTGGAAAGCAATGACTACAGCTGCGCGGGCCGGGAACAGAAGACGGTAATATGATATGGCATAGTTCCTAACGAAGTTAATAAAAAAAAGTCTGCCTACAGAACAGCTGCTTGTAGCTGGAGTTTGGATTAAAAGAACAGCGGCAGCCTAGAAGTCTGTTGGGTGGTATTAAGAGCATCAATAGGAGGAAAGTGAAGAACAAAGTAGAACAGATAGCAGCGGGCACACAACAAGAGTCTTCAGAAAATGGAGGTATCTGAAAAGAAAATGAATATTCTGTATTGATTACCTCTATTAATTTTTGAAAGCTTAGTTACCCAAAGGAGTTCCCTGGGTTAAGCTGATATCCCTGACCATACTAAATAGTACTCTAGTATAGACTGCTACTTTCAGGGGGACTCATCATGATATAAAGTCCTGCTCAGTATGAACAAGGACATCACAAATAGGTCCCAACTGATTTTACTAACATAAAAATGTAAAAAACTGTAGACTATTTTTCCCATGACTTGGGACTGATACTATCAGACATGCTTTAAAGGAAATCGCACAGTTGAGAACACGTTTTAAAAAAGCCCCCCCCCTTGGACTGCGTCTCTTAGTCCTTAGCACATTAGAAAATTCTATCTCTAACTATGGGATCTAAGCACTGAAAAACCAAATCCTACAAATCTAAGGAGAAATGCACACCTTGAAGCTAAGCTTAGAAAAGTAATGAAAAGCTGTTAGCATTCCAGTCTGAAATTAAATAAGAATGCTCAGCTTTCCAACAAATGGGACCACTGTCTACTTTTCAGCAAACAATTTGTTTGACCTCTAAATGCTGTCAATGTCAGCTTTGTATGTATATGTCACCACCATTTCTTATACGTTAATCTAGAGTTGACCTAGTCCTGAAAAAATATTTCTTTCATCCTACACTATATGATTCTTCTATTTTTATCTACCTGCTTATAAAAATAACATCACTGCAATTTCACTGGCAGCAACAAAGTGATCATTGCATTTGTCTAGTGAAGATTTCCCATAAACATCAAAGCCACTAACTGACATTTGGACATACCAACTAATCAGGAAATTTAAAAAAAAAAAATCCACATTACATTAAGAAAACAGAAATCTGGTAAAAAAAAAAGTCTGTTTCAATCATCTTGGAAAGAAGTGTTTCAAAGATTCTTAGTCATGATTCACTCTGCAATTTTTGGATGTTTTTACTTTAATACAGTTTGGAAATGTGAACTTGCAGCATTGATTGAACATGTGAAACATGTTGCTCTTATCTGTAGCAGTGACAAGTACACCAAAGCTCTTCCATTTCCAGTGCTGTGGCTTTGCAGTAGGTTGATTCCTCTGGATAACCAGGCCAACACACTGCACACCATGCTTGGGGCGCTAAGGACCACTTCAGGGTATGGACTTAAATATTTCTTCCAGTGCATTATGGTCATCTGTCGTTCTCTTCACAAGTTAATGAGGAAATTCATGTAACTCCAACTCACAGAGCTGCCATGAGCTGCCACATCCTAAGGGAAGGATTTATGGTGAAGGAAAACAGAGCATTTCCTTGGATATGAAGAAGGCTTTAAGCCCATGCTATGTTTTGTGCTCCTCACAGGCCTGGATGAAAAAAAGGCCCCCATTTTCCAATGGGCACCTCCATCCTGGAGGTACAAACCCAGAATCTTTAAATGTTCCCCTGTGCAGGGAGTAAAGACGTTTTATGCACAAGTAACAACAGATGATAATTTGCCACCTCCACACCAAAAGACCTAAGAAACTTCATTATCAATCCTTTTAGGCACTACTCTCCTTCATGCACAAGGCATACTTCTGTGTATAGCTACAAATTAGTATTGGCCAGCAAAATGAAGCACAGATTAAATTAAAAAATGTTTCCTGGACAAATTCCTAGCCATATTTCTTTTAAATGTAAGTTATGAATGAATCTCTACTAAACAGTAGAAAACAAATGGTAAGGACTGTCACTGCAGTACAATGGGGGCCTCAACCTGTTCCAAGACTCTGTGTTCAATTGTAATATTAAGTAGGACTAGCAGTAAGGAGGGAAAAATTACTCTGCATGTCTTAATACTATAATTGGTATAATGACAGTTTTCAGAGAAGAATAAAACGTCTATGAAGAAAAATCTAACTTAAAAAATTTAAAACAGCAGCAGTTTTCTTTTAATTATTCATGTTTTGAACCCCCCAAGTGGCTTTTTAATTGTTTTATTTTTATTCTTAACTGAATGACTACTACACTTGTCCCAGACTTGCGAATCTTCACAGTTTTAGTGTGCCTTTTGGAGAAGCTTCCCACTATTTTATGGCTCTTTCTCCCTTCTAAAAGCTCACTCAACCTTAATGAAATTTCATTTTAATATGTGTATTTTCTTGAAAATAATCCAAGGATAGCTATTCAGTCATAAAATCCAAACTCATTTATGCATGTGTACTTGCTATATTATCTTTCATACCCTGTATAATATATTTAAACACAAAGTTATATTACCATTACAAAGTCGACAATTTTTATAATATACTGCAACCTGGCAGAAGTGGTTTACCATGACAATGGAGCTAGATTAGACACAAAACACTACTAATTGCCTCATAAATTTAATCTTCATGATTCATGTTTAATTGTACCCGGATATGAACAAATTTACCTCAAAAAAAAAGACAAATAATCTTGCTAAGAATGTAAAGGTCAAACACTATGCAGTGAGACACTGAGCCAAATTTGATTTCACTTTATGTCAGAAATAAATGCATTGTCAGTGACTCAGTGCTGGCTACATATTCTGTGACTAATCTTAGACCACCATAAATAAGAAGCTGACAACAGCTATAAAACTGTTTCCATTCCCAAACATTAATCTCCAATTCCTAGTACCCAGTCACCACAAAACAATTCATGCAAACACACAGTTAAGGAAATGTCCTAATAATAACTAGTTTGTTGTAAATATGACTAAGCAACAACATGTGAGCCAATGCTAAAACAGCAAGAAACGGTCCACCCAGCGTATGTGGCAAAAAATACATGTATTGTAGTATAAATCCTTCACTTAGGAAAACTCCCAGTGATAAGACACATAAGTCACATGTTGTTACAAAACAGTCTGTTTTTTTTCTCCTGCTAGTACAACTCTACGTAACATAGATCACAACAGACTAACAGTCTGTCTCTCAAGCCCAGGCTTAATACCACATCCACAGCTTCTCCAGGCTTTCCTCAAGCACTAATTAATAGCCAACCCCAAATTTCTCAGAAATCCCAGCAATTAACTTTCCTAGGTGCCAGGCTTCTTTAACGCTACTAGAAGCCTTTCCCTCATCCACCAAGAAGTGAGGTACCTAGGAAGCCTTCTGGTCTCCTCTGCCCCAGAGGGTAACATGCCTCCTATAGGACTATCTCCAAAACCTTTGGGTTTTGGATGAGTCCAGTTTTAATTGCACATTGGCCTAACTGTCTGCACACCCATCCCAGTTTCAGTTTTACTCGAGCTCTGAGTCAGGGCTGGCTGTTCACCAGCCCTGATCTAAAAGAAAGGGTGGAGAGTTACAGCAGTTGAGAAGCGTATGTAGGTGCACGCTCACATGCATCCAGGTTCAGCACAGTAGTTAAGCTCACTACAGTGTTTCCAGCCAACACTGTAAGATATATGAGTATGCTTACCTCTAATATTTAAACAATGCTTCCTTCAGAAGTGGATTTTGAATACTGCCAATGGACAGAAGTTTCTGAGCAAAGAAGGCGGCAGATGACCCAGGCGGAAGTCTTAAATCACTAAGGAGCCAGACTGGGGGGGGGACCAACAGGGATCAGAAAATGCAGAATTTGGGGGGGAGGGGGCTGTTGTTGATCAAGAAGCCAATTCAGAGAGGGCATTTTTACCAGAAACAGGTATGAATGTTCCACCTCATTGTTCAAGTAGGAGATATGGCCAGGCTTTAGCAGGAAGAGGGGCAGTCATCAAAGTACAACCCTGGCTATTTTCACAATGTTGGCCGCATTATGCCAGCAAGGGGCTGCTTTGCTTATCCTCATTTGGAGCTCAGCCATTTGATCTGGAACCAAAGCAGTAGTAGTTCAGCTGATGATACAGACGTGGTCTAGATTCGTTCACATGTGCACATCTGCAAGTCTGATTTTAAGAAGTGCGGAAATCAAAGCTCAGTGTGGGCCACTAAGGCTTTGTGAATAGGAGAGATCCAAAGGCTGAACCTAAAGAGGTGCAAGCCGCTCAGGAAGCTACCAACAGGAAGTCTAAGCATAAGGGTAAGTCTGACCTCCTCCAAGTTTAGATGTCTGATTCAGGTCTGCATATTAGAGCTGCCCCCCTCCAACTGGTCATCCAGAACATAAACCCTGTTGCTGACACAGACTCTTGTTCTCTATTATTTGGCAGAACTGAGCAAAACTCACACTATCAGTTGAAATATATATGAGAATGAGTGCTGCAACTCATCTTTTAAGTTATTCAATAACATAGTAACTAAAGTATTACAAAAGCTACGTTTGGCTTCTAAGCATCAGGGGACACAGTCATGCCCTGCCATCCCACCCCCATGTTTCCTAATGATCCAGCTGTTCTGAATTAGAGAGCTCCTCAACTCCACTGCATGAGTTGAAGTCACTGAAGAGGAAACAAAAAAAGGAACTAAATGCAGTAATTGCTCCTGTAATTCAGTACGAAGGTGAAGTCTTGTTCTGGATCCTGCTCCCTGAAGATTATTTTTGATTTTTATATTAAACTATCACTGGAGAAGAAAAAACCAAGAGAAATAATCCCAAGAGTAGAAATCATTCCTAACTGGGGAAGAGAACTGAAACAGGCATTTGCTTCCTGGACTGGGAGTTGGGCTCCTCTCCACTTCCAGTTCAGAAGCTAGGCACATAGCTGTTTACACAGAAGCAGTGCTGTATTTTGCACAGAATTTCATCTCCAAGTTCATAAAGAAGTTTCAGGAGCCAAATGAAAGCACAGTCAGGATTAGCTGAAGTGTGAAGTGTGCATGGAGAGAAAGACAGACAGACTTTGGGTGATAATTTTTTACCTCGATGCCAAAAAAACTGCCTACGTTCTACTTTGGATTTAGCTCACCAGTTTCTTTCTTGTTAAAAAGTCCTATTCATCAAGAGTTATGACAAAGTCTTCTTGAAGAAGTTAAATGCTTCCTAATTGCACAAATTCTGAACAGCTTTATTGTCAATCAATGAAGTCATAGCATTGGACCCTGGTAGAAACAAAGCAACAAAATTTTTGCTCCCAACAATGCAGGATTTAGCTGCCTGCATTAAATCAGCTATTTCAGGCCTGCTTGTTTCAGTCATCATTTAAATTAAACAAAATAATTAACTTGAATGATTTCTTACCTTTTTCTGGAAGTGTACTGGCATTGCATATCTGTTCTTCACCATCACCAGCAGATGTTGCAGCTTTTATTTTAAATTGATAAGTAATATTGGAAAGCAGATTTCTAAAAGTATGCAGTGTATCGTAAGATGAAAAATTTGTAGAATTTCCTTCAACTGTTATGATGTAATGAGTAATTACACCGTTGGATGAAGCAGGAGGGTCCCACTGCACTAGGATTGATTGCCAACTCATTGCAATACAATGAACATTCTGGACAGCATCTGGTACTTAAAAGATACACATGCACCAAAGATTAACATTCCCACACAAAATGGTAATCACAGAACAGTATCGTCAGAGAACTAGACCCTGTGTGCATAGTGAGGGTCAAACATTTCAGTGGCACAAAAATTGATACGGTAAAAGAAGCACATTGAGAGAACAAAATACATCTTTGTCCTTAGTAGATGGTTCATTTCCAACTACTATGAACATGACTGATGGTAGTACTTGAAACAGAAGAGGCCATCTATCTGGCTTTTTCCTAGTTGTGTGCTCCAGTTTTATTTTCACATATGCTTGTATTTTCCCTATGTTTTTTTAATCAAAATGTAAGAAAACATACACAGTAGTGTGAAACTCATACACATATTCCACAACAGTATCAACAGCAGAAGTTCCTTATTTATCCGTTAGCTTTGTTTCTTTTAGGCACTGTACCATGTCTCTCTGTCCTTTTAGCAGAGGCACAACCTGCACAGAAGTCACTGGGCAAGTTTCAGAGCTGTCATATCAATGCTATCACCCTGTTGTTCCCCACCTTCTTGCAGGAGAAATGTTTTTAAATGCTCATAAAAATGTAATAAAAGGTAGCAAATATTGTACTCATGCTGAAAATAGAGCAATTATCTGTGAACAATTGATTAAATAGAACAATGAATTAAAGTATCTCAGGGAGGGCTAAAGTCCTGGCTGTACCAGCTAAGAGAAAATTAATACACAGTGAGGGGGGCCCCAACCTACTTCCTCTATTGAAACATGTCCAGGAATCCATAAAATAGTGAAAATACTGTGAGTGAGGTACCAGAAATAGAGGGAAATATGTTCAGCATCACTGCACAGAGGTAAATGAATCTCTTTCAAATTATTAATTTTCTTTTCAGAGTTCAAAGAAAACTTTTTTTCTTTTTTTTTTTAAAAAAGCAGCATCTGCAGAGGAAAGACAATTAACTAGCACTTTTAATAAAGACCAGAGACAGAATCCTTAGATGAACTCAATGAGGAACCGATCCAGCAATTGCCCAAAATCGGGGTTGGAGGGAAAGGAAACAATGCTGCAACTAGCTAGGCATAAAATCTGAGAAAAAGCTGTGAAATGACTAGACCACGGTCCTGTGGGCAATGTCTCTCCAGCAGTTCTGAAGAAAGTACCATGAGTATGGAATGTCAGTGATGAAATGAGACAACTGATGGATGACCATGGCTCTTGGGCAGGACAACCTCCAGCTGCAGAGATCCAACAGCCAACCCGAAGCAGTTCAGTGATGGTCCAGATTTCTCATGGTGTTGTAACTGCTGGTTACAACAAACAGCATACTTTTTCCCAGAACCTCTGTTTTATCAGCTCTGGAGAGAATATTTCACTGGAAATATGGTCTTAAAAAACTGTAGTCACCACATGGGATCTTTTGATACCTCATCTGCTTCCTTTGCTGTCAGTATAAAGGAACCTGGGAGTTCAGGCACAGTCCACTAATCCATGCCGGTCCCCTGGCACTGACAGACCTTATAAAGTACATCAGCCTGGGGATTGCTCTGACCTGGCAAAGGAGCTACAGTTTTGCACAAAGGCCAGTTTCACAAACCCACAGGCTCCTGGGCTCTCTTTAGTGAATGTTTAATATTCACTTGCAAATGATACAATTTTTCATTTGGAAACAACCTGCAACTGCAAAAGACCTGTAGAAGGCACAAGACAAAACTGTACATAATTAATTAATTAAGCCAGCTATATTATGTAGTCTTCCCCAGTTGCCAGGAAGAATAAGATCTAACAAATTAGGATATTTAATTAGTGGCTAGCTTCCCTTACTAAAATAAATTACAAAAAATGTTAAAAATTCGTGTTTGTTTAATGCAATTTCCAGATCATTTGCCAATCTTTTGTCCAGCTGCTTTTGATACTGCTAAAGTTTCAGTTATTTTCACAGGGATCTGAATTATTGCTTTGATCTGCAAAGACTGATATCTATCTAATTTTCCTCCCTTTATCTGTGATGCTATTAAAAGATTTATAGTAGCCATATAAGCCTCTCATTTCAGATGAGGACATTTCTAATTCTACACTTCCGACCTCAAACTTCAAACCCAGCCTATCCGGTACAATAGGAATGTGAATCGGCGTTGCGCAGGCAGAAGACAATGAGATAGTGTTATGTTACGTTTTCTTTGGAGAGAAGAGGAAGACTGTTGTTCAGCCATACAAGGAAAATATACATAAACAGAACTGCAGCTTAGAAAAAGTCACATCTAACCTGATTCCTTCGTTGTAAACTGGACAGCATTACTGAACTGATTGCCATTCCCAAGCTTGGTAAATGCAGACACACTGATAAAATAGGGGCTGAATGGTTCTAATCCAACCAGGTTTGCCTCATGGTTTGAACCTGAAATGTTCTTAAGGAAGGAAAAATTATTAGTACGCAATTAATCTGTGTAAATATTGTGGGCCTCACCTTGAACCCACTGAAATGAACAGAAGATTTAGAGCCATAGTCTTGCCTCTTCTACTCTGAGTAGCTTTCAGTGAAAGTACTCCTTGAGCTCAGCGAAAAAGAATGCAAGGTCAAATTCTTCCTTCCCTTTCTCCTCTCCCTCTTTCACTGTGGCTTGTGAGGAAGATATGCCAAAGGATGGTATCATAATTACCATAGCATTGTTAGAACAGATTAACTCCACATATGCCTTTTTTTACCAATACTGTAAACTCTTGTCACCTCCACACTGCCACATCTACCCCCCCTCACCTTCTACTTCCTTGCTACACCTCCGCCGTGGAAGCGCTCATGGGTCATAGCTTCTCATTTCTTTTACTTTACCTGAGCCAGACACACAGACTGATGAAAAGCTTCCAAAAAAGCTAAAAACACTGTTCATAGAATCCAGTTCCTGGTAGCTGTTTTTCACAGAGCATGCAAGGCATATTTTGTGCAAATGTTGAGGACTATAACAGCAGCAGGGAAAGAGCTGAATTTGAGCAAGAAAACCTGGTGAAGATTTTGTGGGATCCAAGTTATCAGAGATTTATGGTGCCTAACTACAGTATTTCTATATAAATTGCTCTGCCTGTCTTGCTGCCACAACCTAAATCGAATTTCTTGCCCATATAGCATTACAAAACATGAAGAAACATAAGGCATTGCAGATGCGTTCAAGTGCTCCAGCCAGTTTCTGTAGTCTAATTGAGTTTGAGTCTGCTTCAGATGGACAGTGGGGTACAATCTTTGGTGGCCTCCACAAGCACCCAAAGAACATGCTTCCAAAGGCAGCTGGCTGTAGAAGACACTGTTCCTCTTCTGTATGTGCACTGTGCTCCCCCTCTTCCAAGGATGACAGAAGAAACTGGGATGATGCCAGCACTTCATTCCACAATGGGGAGTAACAGCAGACTGCATAAAGGGTTGTACAGTAGGCCACCTCATGGGGACTGAATTCCACAATGCATATGCTTAACAACAGCACAGGCACTTTCCTTGCATGCTAAGTCTCTGCAATAAGGACTGTACTGCTGAGGGAGTTGGAGTAATTAAGCTCCTCACAGTCCCACACCTTACACTGCATGTCTTAAACTCATAGCTCACTGCAGCGATGCCTTTTCCCTACAGCTTTCGCAAGTGTCTCCGGTGAACAGAACTCCCAATATAGTTTGTAAGCAATCCTGAGACGCAATCCTGGCCTCAGCTTGCTGCCCTTACAGTTCATGGAGCATTTCTTGATGCCATCCAAGACACCAGATTAAAGCAGATATAAATGCCTTCATCAATTTCTCTATATAATTTTATAGCATCTATTTAAGTTAAAATTTATTCAGTTATTCTTATTCTGTAAAAATGAAAAAATGCAAACCTTCTTTCTTTTTGAATCTTGAAAGTCCACAGATACTAAACAGCTAAACAAAAATAGCCACAAAACAAGTCACTTAGGTAATTTTCTAACATCAAACTTACACCAAAATATGAACTAAAGATTAATAAAGTTTATCAGTAACGAAATATTAGAAGCTCTAAGCAAATTAAGATCTAACCAATTTTTTTCTATCTAATTTTAAAAATTGAATCACAGGCATGTTGGAAGGGAAAATAAGCTGTCTTAATAAACAGGCATTTAGAGGAGCTTCATAATTCCAGGAGCATTAACAGACATCCAAAATATGTGTCATCTATTTTGTTCCTAAAGCGTGAAAAAAGGATTTTAAAAAATTAAACACGGTTAATTATAAACATACCTGATAAAAAAGTTTTTCAGTGTTGTTTTGATAAATCTTAAAATTATATCTCATAATAACACCATTTGGCTGGGGACTTGGATCCCATTTTAGCCACACAGAATCTGCCGTGTAGTTGGTAATGGTCAAATTCTGGGGTGGAGCTAATGGCACTGCAAAAGAGAAATGCTCTTGAGTTCCAAATTACAAATAATCCAGGCAAAACCGAACACTTTGGAGAAGCAGAACATATGTATGCTTGTTATCATTTGTATCTGAACTCATAAAAAACTGTCTTCATTGCTATTTAAATATTTTTCTTTCTTTTTGGCATGAAGCAAATTCAATTAATTGGGAATACATGTTTAGTCAGCAAGGGATTTTCTCAGGGATCTAAGAAATCTATTAATCACTTAAACATCCTCATGGTCAGAACTAAGGCATTTTACAAAAGTCATATTACATGTATTGTTGGAATGTGATACACTGTGCTTCCTACATCTTATATTGAGCACAACTCGATACATATTTACAAGACATGTAATTTACCATGCAGGTGAGAGGAGGTCCATATAAAGGATATCTGTAAGAATATGTCAGAAATATTTACATATTTTATCATTTTTCAGTTACATGGGGGGATGAAGAGAAAGGTACTGTTGCTTGCTTTAAAATCCCTGACACTTGGTAAACTGTGACACATTCCAAAGGCAAAAGACATTTCTCCTTGGAGTTATTTTTGTACTCCTATGCAGAATGTGACCTCCTCTTGCACACTGTGGTGGAAGAAGGAGAACTCAGAAAAGACTTCCCTTGTAGTGTTTAATTCTGAAAGCTCCTCATGCACAGACCAATGGAAAATGAATCCTCCATCTCAACTCTCTCCAGCTCTGATGTTCAGCTCTGAAATGGATGCAATAACATAGGGCCAAAATTTCAAGTTGGTTACAATTGAATTTGCTCACCTGACTCATCTGTGTAGAACTGAAGCACGGCAGATGGACCAGGTCCTTTTATTGTTCTTGCAGCTACATAAATACTGTATAATGTGAATGGCAGAAGGTCTTCCAAGATGATAAAATTATTGGTAGTAGAGAGTGAGTTATTTCTTTCTGGCCCAAATAAGTTTAAATCATAACTTATTATAATACCACTTGGCTTAACAGGAGGGTCCCATGAAAGCATAACTGAGGTAGTTGAGAGATTTGAAAATGTTTTGATTATAGGTGCTGATTCTGGGACTACATGAAGAAATAAGAAAGAGAAAAACAAGGATAACCTCAGAAAAATATGAGTTACAATGAAAAATGTCTTTTAGCTATCAGTTAAAATTGTGTTCTGAGTGGAAAAATTCTATTTCATGGTCTCAACACAGAAATGTCTAGCAGTTGTTTGTGTCATTGTATAACAAAAAAGCTTTAAGTAACATGAGAAAAATAAACACAATAATCTTTTTTTTTTTTTAGAAAGCTATTTGGGTTTTTTTCTATACTTCCTTAGGAATGAATAAAATATACTTATCTTACCATCTTCATCAGTTCTTATATGCAGACTCAGAGCATGCAGTTCAGAAGATCCTTTATCAGTGGCGGGTGTGATTTGCAGAATGTAATCAGTATATTTCTCCAGATTGTCAAAAACTATGCTTGTGTTGTAAGTAAGGAAAGACAGTATCTTATTGGTTCCCAGTTGCAACAAACTTAGAGAAACATGAAAGAAGACTAAGCCGTTTGGTTGGGATGGTGGAAGCCAGCTTACATTTACAGAAGATGAGGAAATGTTTTGATAGACCAGATTTTCAACAGAACCATCTGGGACTAAGAGAAATAATAAGCAAAAAAGAAATGCATGGATTACAGTAATAAAGCATCCAAAACCAAAACATAAATAAATGCTGAAAGTATGATTAGTCTGTAAATATAATTTATAATATTTTGTACAACCTTTAAAAATCATTTATGTTTCACTATCAAGAGCAAAATATTTCGAAGGCACACATGAATAATCATCTATGTTAAATTTGTTTAACAAAAGAGTCTTAATGATGGTTTAAGACAATATTTTTATCACTTGTACCCAAAGAAGAAGCTTGTGAACTATGTTCTTAGTATTACAAAGCAAAGACTCAGATTAAAATGTCTTCCTTGCAAACAAAAATGCCGCAGTGTTGAAAACAGTACTTACTGGATTTTTTTTAACTTTGCCATCGTAACAGTAAAATATTTTTAAAGTTAGAGAGTATTTAATAAATGGAAGCACTGATATACACTGAGCACTAGAAAAGTTATTAACTTACTATCCTGATCTGTATACACGTCTATTATTTCACTGGTTTTGTTTCCATCTCCAAAAGCTGTGCTTGCAGTTATCCATAGAGTATAATGGCTGTATTTTGCCAAGTCATCCAGAACTGCAGACTGAGGCATACTGACATCGCTGTCGTTACCATAACTTGTGAAATTCTAAAGGAAAAAAAAAGTGTTGTCATTGAAAATTTTATTTATTAATTGATTTCTCTTTCTAGTTTCCCATTAGCCATCACCACCAACAACATAGTGTTCAGGAGACATAAACCTACACTTTGACTCCTAATGAGTCCTGATTTTTACTGAAATACTCCAGTAATTTGTTGTTTGATGTCTATTGTTACTCCTTGTAAGTACTACAGAGTACCTAATTGACTCCTCTTGTTGCATGTAGTTGTTGAATACCAATCCACCTTTTTTAGAACACATTAAATCTGTAATATTGCAATGTGTTTATCCATATTGCATAAGAAAATGACAAAAAAGTATCATCTGCTAATTGTTCAATGATTACATGATCACACATGTGATTGCCTTGCCTGATCTGTATGAAGCAAATCAAAGGACTTCTCTCACTTTATTCCATTTTTATGAAAGTACAGCAAATTGTCTGATTTTGAATTTAAAACTTCGAGTGGCAGAGATCTCACTGCAACACTTGATAAACTGTGCCTTTTGTTAGTTGTCCTTTTCATTAAAAACATGCCATTGCTTCTAATGCAAATGTCTATACGCAGTGGACTGCATTGAACTGAAGGAACTGACAGAATTTCTTTTCCTTGTGCAGTTACTTGCTAAAAAAAGGATTACACCAGAATCAAGTGCCACTTTCTTTTGAACTATATAAAAAATTGCACTAAAACTGTGACTGTTGCAGTAGGTTAGTGCTCTAGATCAGCCCCTGTGAGGAGGCAATTCCTGTTTGGAATGAACCATTTTGGAAACTGAAAAGAAAAAAATATAAATCAGATTATTTACATAAGGTCAGCTATATGACATAACTGAATGTGTCAAATCACCCACTGCTTCACAGGAACCTGACTTAGATGATCCAAAGCAGTTTGGTTCATGATTTGAAAACTGTTGAGGGGTCATGTACACACATAAGCATATTCAGCTCCAGCACTGGGTAGGAAGTCAAAGCTTTGCTCCTGATTCGAAGACTCAGTATCATTCCTCTCCAGCACCCACATTGCCCAGTTGAGCAGATGGCATGGGCAGCATTTCTGAGGACCAAAGAAGTCCTCTTAATTTTATTACATAGCAACATTTTCATGGTGAGCTGGATTTTGCCCAACGCCCTGATGAATTGCCTAGTACACATTCCAGTTATTTGGCCTGCCCACGATTTCCGGTGTTACCTCTTATTCGCACCCTCCAGCTCCTTAAAATCAAAGCTGGCTTTAAATTAAATGCTTTCCTAAAAAAGAGAGGCTGTGATAGCAGACTTACTAAAACAGGAGGAAGGTGACTGTAACGTTTCCATGTTTAAATTCAGAAATACCACATATAAACAGGCATACTAAAACCACATACTAAAAAATGGGTTATATTTCTCTTGAAAGTTCCTACTGAAGTCACTATGATACACTCTACCAAACAGTTGAGTCAGTACTGTGCAAATTGATAGTTCAGTATGCAGTCTTGATGTCTGTCACCAATACGTACCAATTTATTTATCTAATCTAACACCTCACCAATTTTTTTGTACAGGCAAAATTATTTTATTTCAGCAGAAAACAATAGGTGACACTCTCATTCATTTCTCTGAGATTTTTATACCAATATCTGAAGACCTAGTTTTGCCTACAGTCACTAGTGCTAACATAACATAAATAAGTAAACTGTTTGTTTGGCAATGAAAATGTAAGCCTTTGTTTTGAATGCAGAACAGAAGCTGCACAAATTGGCAGTATAAATTTCTATATCCGCTCCTATTAACAGACTTAGGGCACACTGTTAGGTTTGTCTGAAAGATTAGGTTAAGTCAACATCAGTCAAAATATGAAGACATTCCACCTGAATATATTACTTTCTTCTAAATGCAGATGAAAGCTCATCCTATCTTCACCTAACTAACTGAAAAAGGCTGGGAAGAGCTTTGCTTTTCACTTGGGTAGGGTAAGATACAGGAAATAGAGGACTGAATTCTAAGGTATTTAATTAAACTCTCTGATGCTCAAACACAGTATGACAGAAAATACCTTCTGACACAGAAGCATCATTCTGCTACCCTCCTGTTATTATTATTAGTTATTGTAATTAATAATAATTTTAATTGATAATAATATTATCTAATAATAAGATCAAAAAAAAAGGACCTTAAATAACTCTCTGAGTTTTCCAGGTAAAAATGTCAAAGGTACCAAATCAAGTTCTGATTCTAGATTTAATGGGAGTTTATTGGTATAAACAGCTGAAAATCCAACTCTTAGTTCAAAAAGCATACCTTTACCATTTAGTCAGCTGCCTGGAAGCTAAGGACTCAGTGAACCAACACGAATATTACAACAACAGGCTTTTTGGTGGTTCAGCAAAAACTGTCTTAAGAGGTAGTCCCCTTACTATCAGGAGCCCAAGGACTGGAGACTACCTCAAACTTCTGATAAAATATTAGAAAAGAATGAACACATAATTAAGAGTAAGGGTGAGCAGGAAGAACTGTGTGGGTACAAACTGAGCAAAGATGAAACTTGCACTAATTGTACCCTGGGGATAGAAGACTATAGGAAGTTTTACAATTAACTGTGGCTGCAGATGAAAGCAAATGGCTTAGAATCTTTGGCTACAGCTGAAGAAATTATTCCTTCTGTCCCTTTCTTCATCCATACATGAAAGAAGTTTTGACATAGCAAAGTATCAGATTATTAAAAGCAGCTAAGTGTAAGCAATACACACAGGCCATGAAATGTCAGCAGAAAGTAGTATCTTCTTCACCCCAGGAAGCAGCAGAAATTTCCAGTGGCATAAAGCTGTAATTAGTTGTATACAGACAACACAGTGCTGCTGTTCTTCACTGTTAACCTTTTTCCACCCATTCTGTTTCCTTCTTTAGGTTCATCATATTGCACTGTTGTTCTGAGTTAGAGTATCACATACTTGACTCTGGCAATCAGGTGAGAGTGGTGACACTGAGGGCTAATCCAAGCCATCCCTCAAGGAGCGTAATACACACTGTTCCAGTACCAACCAAAGTGAAGATATTTCCTTTTTGTGTGCTGTACCATTCTGAGGCCATCTTTTAAAAAAATTGCAGTGTATTTTAGGGAAGTTCCCCTTTTATCCCTCTTTTGGTCATACTGGTGAAAGAAAATGTTTGATTGTTAAGTTAATATAGCACATTGCTTGCATCCCTCATCTGCATCCCAAGGGCAGACCAAGGTGAATTTCACTCTGAACTGTATCCAGTCATGGTCACTTAGGTTAGCTTGAAGTACAGCAGTTGGATGATTTGGGATCTAATGTTCAGTCTCTAGAAGGGTGGTGGGCTTTTTTTCTCTACTAGCTCCTGGTTCCCCTGTCTGGTTTGGCAGAGCAGGACAGTTGTCATCTGTACTGAAATTCCGATACTGGAGAACTTTCTCCAAGCATAAATTTATATTTGTAATTAGCACCTTTCCCGCTTTCTTGCTAATCAAAACACAAGTATAGAAAGATTGAATAAAAGAGTTTATTCAAGTCAGTGATATCTCTTATAGATCAGTATTTAGCAATGAGACAATTACTTCCATAGATTCTTTGACTCCTTTCCTTGGTAAGACTGAGAATGTGGGCAGTATGATCACTTCAAGCGTCATGTAAGGAAACCACAGAGCAAAATTTGCAAAGCTGCTATTGCAAATAGTGAAAGCTCAAACTGTAGGAATCCAGCAGCATCACAGAGAAATGATGTGAACAAGAGGTACAGTGCCATGTCATCTGTGTAGGAAGTGCTCTTGGTCAGAATATGTCCTATCTTTACTGCACTGGGACAGAGCAGTGAACGTAAACCAAAAAGTAGAATTCTCCCTAGACCTATGGCAGTAGAAGATGAAAGAGAAAACTGGACTTCAGTCTAGCCTGGTGCAAGTGATGGTTTCTTCTATTTGGCTACCAGTCATTCCTCCGTCTCTGACACTTTTTCTTTTACAACCTGTCAGCATCCCCATAGAAACAGCCCACTCGTATACCAAAATCCTCAAATCTAATCTCCATCACTAAATTTTTCCTTCTGCTGTTCTGGTGCTGAATCCTAGGTCTGAGCATCGCAGGCCTTCTGATTGGACAGCCGCAGCATCATTTTTCACGTAGACCTGCAAAGCAAAGAAACTATATGTTATTTTTCTGCCCTATGAAGGTATGTAACTTTTTTGTTTTTCTTTTTAAAGGAAAACTATTTTTTTGCAAGTTTCTGCATCATGTCAAGCAGCAAACTGCATCCTTTATCTCAGGTCTTTTGCTTTTTTCCCCTGAAACAAGATGCTTTACTCTGCAGCTACTGATTTCCTGCTTTTAAGACTGCTGTTTGTAATCAGTGCTTTATACTCATTGGGCTTTAATATGCCTGAGGAGTTTGAGAATGTGTGAGGAGAGGCAAGAATTTGAGACAACAGAATAGTAGTAGTTTTAGTATGACTTTTATATCTATTTCAGAGTATGACAGCATTGGAAGATGTTAATTTGCTTGAGATACTTCAGATACTTCAGCTGGGACATTTTTTCAGGCATCTAGAAGATACACTTTGACTTGGACCTCTGTTATGTCCTGACAAAGAAGCAGATGAAAGACTGGCAGAGAATGGCTGCCTACAGCAGAGTGTCTAAGCAGGTGGGGTTCCTGTGAATGTGAAAAGATCATCTACTTCTTTAGTTCTCCTATATCATTTCCCAAACTGAAAATACAGTTTGTATAAACATAAGCAGAACGGTGTCCTAGATGCAGAAACATCCAGCCAAGGATTATTTCTTTCCAAATGTGTGCAGTACAAAACTTATCAAGAGACCCTGCAACTATATGGTTATACTTTTAGGTTACCGATAGTTGTAAGCTGTATGTGTGCATACACTCATATAGATTACAAGTGTCTGTATATGTCTCATATATATATATGATATATATACATACTTATCAGGCTGGCTTTCAAACATGCATTTCTCTGCTGTAAAAAGAGTAATATAAAATATTTGACAGAAGGGAGCAGGGGAGAGTTGTTTTTTTGTCCTGTTTGAAATCTGTCTTGCACCCACAGGAATGCCAAGGTACAGAATAGGAGTGCAATGTAGATACAGTAGTTGCCATGCCAAATAGTGAACAGAGAGGCAAATGGAGGGCAGAGGGAGTTAAGGGAAGCAGACAGATTAGGAGTGGATCATGATTTGAGAGATTAATGGTGATCTCCCATGGCCAGTAAGAGACAGATGCAACAGCAGCTGAAACCTATCTTCTCATAGCTTTCTGCAGAGGGATGGGTTAAAAATCAAAGCTGAAAGGGTGAAAATGGTAGTTTCCACACGTAGAAGTGGAGCTACTGTCAGCGCTTTTCTGCCATCCACCACATAATATGCTAAAGCAGCGGTAACTTCCACTCATGCCATCATCCTGTGCTTGCCCAACTACATCATGCGATAATGAAACTGGACCCTCACCTTGCTGGGCCAATGCTACTGCGCTCCATCTTCCCTATCTTGCTCCTTCATTTCCAGAGTCCTGGGCACATCCAGCAGGATTATAGCTCTCAGTGTACCAGTTTCATCTTACTCATTCACCTCAGAGTTCCACCCTCCTAAAGGCAGGAATAGCCCCAGTCCATAGTCCTCCTCTAAAATCGCTTGAGCTGTCCAAGAATTAGATAAATGTAGACACTCTTCATAGGAAGGGCTAGTTCAGGTAACGCACTGGTGTAAACGTTTCTCCATGGATTTGTTAGGCGAAGAAAAATGCTGTTGGTATAGCAGTGTGTGCAAGCAGAGGCTGAAGCTCTGAACTGTAGCCCTGATTTTAATCTCATCAGAATGTGAATTCATGGCACAGTCCTGAGTGCATCTGAAACTATGCAGACAGAGCCTGGCAACCACACAGCTTCACAGAAGTCAGAGAAGTGTATGCACTGAAGTATGTCAGCAATTATTCAGTCACAGGTATTTGTAAAATTTGTGAATATTTTTTTCTACTCATCCTCAAACACATGCATACCTCATACTAGACATATCTTTAGCATAAAGTTATGCAGTAGCAGTAATTTTTCATGCATTACTTTCTTCATTAATTTATATTTCTTTCTTTTCTTCCACATGTGTAAAGCTTGTAAGCAAAAACCTGTAAAGGAAGCTTATTTCTTCTTATATGTCTGTATCGTAATATATTCTTAGAAAGGCGAACAGAAAAACTACATATGCAATTAATAAATGTGGTGCATACTTAAGGATAAAAGTAGCAACAACAAAAAAAAACCTACATGGAAATATGTGGATCACCAAACAATTCTAAATAACATTTTATTTGTCTTTTATGCTTTAACTTAGGAATCTCAGTATCTTTGTTTCAATATACTAAACAGTAATTTCCTTTTGAGAGTAACAAAAATATGAAATAACGTATTCATGACTTTGACATTATCTTCTTATTTTCAGTACTGTAAAAACATGCATTAAAAAGTAAAAAGTTAAAAAGTAAAAACAGAACTGTTACAGAAAATTATTCAAAGTGATAGACTAGGCTAAAACTGTCTTAGGGATGTCCAATGAATGTAATGGGTCTTGTGTTTATCTATCTACATATGTTATGCGTATATATGTATTACATGTATGTGTGTGTACATACATGTACATATAAACTTTGAAATATGGAATATTACACAAAACCTTTTTGCTTTAATGCTTAATGATATGAATGTCCAATGAGATGCACAATGCAACACATATGATTACAAGATGTGCTTCTGTCTTCGTAAGTTAAAAAACTGCCTTGTGATAAAGGAAGTATGAAAAAACAATATATTGATAACTATAAAATTGATTTACTCTTTAACGGATTATTAGAACACTTGAATTCTACAAAAGAAAAATATAAAAATAAGCTTACCTGTATGAATATTCCTGAATTATTTTTGAAATAAACTGAGTAGTACAGTATATTTCCATTAGGCTTTTGAGGAGAAGACCAGAATAGCATTATTGATGTGGAAGTAAGGTTTCTGTACACAACATCTTTCGGTGGATCACTTGGTGCTGGAAAAATGTTAAGTTTTAGCACACCTAACTCAAGGTTTTGTACAGTTTAGTGCCCAAGAAACATCCACTATAGGTTTGACAACATCCTATGTCAAATTAAATGTATTTCCAGTTGTGGTATAAAAACTGCTTCTGAAAATGATGAAATAAAATAGTAGATATAAACAAATTTTTAAAACCCTACTTTTTCAGACACATTTGTATTTAGCTGCATGTGTAAACAGATGCTCTTTTCTTACAGAATTTATCCCTGGTTTGGGCACATGGGAGGTCTAATCTGCTGACATGGAAGTTGACTGAGTCGGGCCTCTACGCTCCATATATAGTTAATAGGAAAAAAAAAGGATTTGTTTCAGAAGACCTAAATTAAAAGCCTTGTTCTCTCTTTGCTGATTATAAACAGAATTTAGGCTCCCAACTCACATAAGTAAACCAGATACCTAAGCTTGGACAGTATGATCATTTCTGGTTTTTCCTCTTTCCTCAGCCTATTAAATGTGCAGGAAAGACTCTAAATCTTCTTCAATTAGCTTCTCCTCCTATCCTGTAAAGAATAGCAGCATACGGTCCTTCTCAGTAGCACAGTGATGTACGAGACTCAAATTCAGTTCCTGAAGTCAGCTTAAGAGAATTTAAATCCATATTTCTTGCCATCCAAGAAAGTGCTCTACACAAGTGCAGTAGAGTACTGAACACTGTAAGTTATCTTATCTCTCTTGCTTTGTGCTGTTCTAGTTTGTATAAAATACTAAAATATTAATTGGAGGGGGAACTCCAGGATCAGTTCCTAAAAATCCTGCCCCAAAAAGTCAGTTCATGTTTCCATAACAGCTTCAATAGCAAAGACTGGGAATACCTACAACCTGGTGATTTAGACAGTCTTTTGAGGGATGACTTGGACAGATGCTAATCCTGCCAGTATTGTGTGTTGGGAAGTCAGTTATTCTATGCAGGATGATCCCGAAATATGCCTGTGCACTATCCATTTTGGAAAATATCGTAGCAATAATTGATGGGAAAACCAGAAACAATAAACTGCATGACTTTCAAAGCACAGTATATAGTACGATCATTTATATGGATATATATAGATATATACTTCCATGTTGGAAGTATAAAATCATTAAACTAGAATAAACAACTCTGTGTACACTTACAGATTTCATTTTCAAATTAAAACCATTTCAGACTTGCCAGAGAGACTCTAAAGAGTATTTTCCCTATCAGAAGTTGTCACAGCAAGATAAAGCAAAGAGCTATTAAAATATATTCTAAAATTAATTTGATTTATTTCAAAATTTAAAATTAAATTATTTTAATCTTACCTGTCTTGAAGGGAAATGCAAAGTTTTGCTCAGTAAATTCACAGAAATACCCATCATAATTTTATAGAGTCATAGATACGTGTACACACAAAGACAGAGGCACACATGGACAGGTAGAATGTCTCTTCTTGACCAGTCAAATGCCACTTCTACTTCAGCAGCTTTATTAACTTAAATAAGGCTGACAGAAATTTAAGGCTGAATGAAATTAAAATTCATACTATATATAAGCTTACCTCCTTCAGAAGTTCTGAATGTTATAGTATCACTTTTTATGTTGCCATCCCCAAATCTTGTACTTGCTGTTAGGTAAGCACTATACTCATAGTTATTTTCCAGGTCTGTGAACTGCAATGACGTTTCTGTTACATTAACAATCCTTTTTGACATTTTATTCCTAAAGAAAAAGTATTTTATTAATTATAGATACATACCGTTTCTGTATGTATACAACTGTGGCATACAATATAAAATTGCAAAATGCAATATTGTAGTAAATACAAATATTTTAGGCTTTAAAAGAAGACTGAGATAACTTTTATCTTTTATGTTGAAAAGCTCACTTTTGTACTGTTACATCACAATAGGGCTCTTAATTTTCCTTTTTTAAAAAAAAAAACCAAACCCATAGAAATATGTTTATAAATTACATCAGCAAAGACAATGATTATATGGAATATCAAGGAGGAGCATGTCCATCTAGTAACTGCTATCAAATGGTTATGTGGTACCCTTGGGAAGGACACAGTAGGGCATAACTAAACTGTCTCCCTGGACAGGAATAGCGAAATATAAAAAGATTATAGCAGGGAGCATGCCCTACTGTGACTCTGTGAAATTGGTCAGAAGGCTGAAGTTATAAATGGAATAACAGAAGATGATATGGAACAGGAATTAGCTGGTGCTGAGTTAATTCTGGTGGAATGTAGCAGGGGATCAGAATGGAACTCTAGTCAGGTCAAAACCCGCCTAGAAAGACTGTAAGATGTAACATTAATAAAACGCTGGTATTAGCATAGGTATGAAATGATTATCGAAAGTAAAATAAGATACAGAAATAGCTAACTTGAATTCAAAAAGTCTGCTATTCCTCATTAAATTACTTTAATCTTTTATGAAAAAAATAGCAGGAAACAAAGCTAGCTAACATTCCATCCCTGCAAAGGTTTCTGTATGAGTGGATGCCCTGTGTCTTTAATGGGATTTCATATAGGGATGATAATTTGACAAGTAAAACCAAATATCTTGCCCCAGGAGTCACTGTGGAGCTCTTCACAAACAAGTGAATGAGTTCTAATATTAAAAGGAAAAAAAAAAAAAAAAAAAAAAAAAAGGAAAGGCTGATTGGCTGATTCAAAATTATTAGATGGGCTGGTTTTCATCCCTTGATAAATGAATGAATATCCCATTAGCAAAGATCACCATCTGATACTCCTGAAATAAAGTTACATTAACAAACAATTGGAATGAGAAAATGTATGAGAATGAAAAAACTAAATTCTCCCTATCCCTTTGAGATTTTGAGTGGAATGTCTCTTGACATGGGAAACGCTCTTGGTAACAGAGAAAGTTAACAACATTTACATTTTTCCCAAACTTCTGACATTTTGAATAGTCAGTAAAGAGATACAAAAGGTTGCAGCTGCAGTTATCAAATTCTATACAAAGAAAAGACATCTTTTCTTGGATCTTTGCCCAATATATTCTTAGTATGGAAAAACGTAGCTGGTTATAATTTAAGTAAAAAGAAAATCCACAGCTTAGTGCTGCAAACACTTCTAGTCTGAGTAATTGCATTCTTGTAACATCTTATTTGCCAAAAAACATTTCACAATCAGGCATAGGAAGAAGAACAAAAGCTTGGGGTGTTTCAAGAAAAGTTGTTTTTCTATTTGGAAACAACTAAGATTGCAATCAAAATAACAAGAAAACAATGATCAAAGTGAGTGCAGTCTTCACAGTCAATCAGAAAGAAAGTACCTAGCAGAATAAACTAAGCCAAGAAATTTTAATGAGGAACAATAATATTAAGTTTTAAATGAGATCTTTCAGAAACCCAGACAAAAGAGGTTCTAAGAAATTGCATACTTTCATTTGACAAAGACAGGTACCATATTTTCTCAAAACTCTGTACCTCAAAGTAGATCTAGTCAGTAATTATCTCACAAAAAATTGCTGAACAGGATAATGCCAAAAGACAACAGCTACATACAAGTTCAGAAATGTTGTTAATATGGCTTTAATACTCCAGAATTGCAAACTTGGGGAGTATGCGTTTGTAGACTCAAGGCACGCAGAAAGTTGCTTTTTACCTGTTAACACCCAAAACCACCTTGTCCTGTGAAAAAATCCATGAAAGATAACAACAATGAAAACATTACAGATATTACCCTAGTAGTTGTGGATTCTTGTTCCCAATCCATTAAAGGTAGGTTACCAAATTCTCTGTTGACTGTTCCAATATATTTAAGAGAAGGAACGTTTATTTAACATCTGTATTAACCCTCCTCGTCCTGCTTTATTGAGAAGCTCTGGGATTAACAATCTCGCCCAAAATACATTGAACGCTTCCCAAAAGCAGCAACTATGGCACAGCAGTTTGCCTTGTCAAATCTCACTCTGCAATGCATTTCATGAAATTGTATAGACAATTCTGTTAAATACTTAAAACTCTCCTCCTCCCCCCCGTCCCCTCCCCCCCCCAAAAAAAAACCCAGCCTCCAGGGAAGGAGTGAAGTTGTGGCCCCTTCAAAGGCAACGGGAGTTTTTCTCCAATGTCCTTGCCTCAAGATGATACCTAATGCCTCTCTAATTTTAGATATGGCACAGTAAGGACAGATAAGACAGAGCAAGGAGAATACAGAAGGAAAAAGTACAAGGCTTACTGCAAAAAGTTATGTGGTTGCTTAATTGAAATATTTAGAAAGATGGATCAATTAACAGTTTTTAAAAAAATAATTCTTAATAACTCATTTGTCATAGCAAAAGCAGTAAGCTTTAAGGCAATATAAGGATGAAAAGTTGTATAACCTCAAGTCTTTGAACACAGCCTGTATCAAAACCATAATCCTTATTGCGAAGTAACTTTCCTAACTAGAGGATAGTCTTTAACTTAATGGGTTTTGTGGTTAAAGAGCACCAGACCTTGCCAAAATGGTAGAAGTAACAAGACAAACCAAATTTAACTTTTCTGGAAAGAAGAGCTCACTCCTGTCCACTTTATCACCAACTTAACTAGAACCTATAATTAAAAAACAATTCAACAGGAACTGAGGCCAAACCCTACCCCAAAACTGTTAATTAACATCAAAATAATAAATCTAATCTCAGTAGTAGTATGTTTATAATGACTGCTGATTTGCACATCTGGATCACATGTCATAAGGTTCATGTTAGCATTTGCTTCCTGCACCTTAGTAGTGGGAATAAAATGGTACAGCATAAATGCAATGTATTAAAAGTGACAAAATCTTTTCACTCCCTGTAGAAGTTATACATCGATCTTCGAAGAGATGCCACATCACTAGACCAAACTATGTTATGCAGAGAATAGGACAGAGGGTGCAATTTTTAAAGTGACAAAACTCCTTTTTAAAGGTGAAAAAAGATATGAGGAGGGATGACAGAGAAAGGGTAGACAGGGAAAAAAAAAAAAAACCACACCCACAGTAAATGAAAAATATCTGTTAAAAAATACTTGTTTGCTATGAATATAATAAATACAAAATATAACAGTAGACATAACTGATAGCACGTACAGAGACTCTTAACATTGGTCTTACACGCTTTCTACAAAAGGAAGCAATATTTCTCTATTTTAAGCCTATTTCAAATCTCCTTGACAATTTACCATAGGCTTGTGCCCTGCCTTACAATAGGCCTAATCAGAATATAACGAAAATAGTCACCATGCTCTAATTTAAATTCATTTACCATAACATAACCTTTAGAAAAATGTTGAAAATGCTTACAAAATATTTAACACCCCAATTTTCAGCTACTACATTATATCTGAATTTGTATATACAAAAGGCTAGTATTTTAAGTGCTAGATGAATATTTGTTCTCCAAAAACATGTAATCAACATATTGTGTAAGAAAAACCTAACATTCCTGATAGGTTACAGATTAATATTTATCCTCAGAACTACTTCCAGAAAATCTTACCAGACGTAAACTGTGTAATAGAGGATAATTCCATTTGGCTCCAGCGGAGGTTTCCATGACAACTTCACAGTGACACCCGACAACTGTTTTACAGAGAGAGATTCTGGAGGAGAACTCGGAGCTATAAAATGAGAGAACAGGACACAACATCTTGTTAAACAGCTAAGATCGATGGGATACGCAGCATCCTTAAATAGGTTTTTAATTATTTGTGATGGAAAGTGAACTTTGTACTACACCGGTACAGCATCCATCAACTAATGTTAAGGCGCAGCTTCTTTTCCTTTTTCTGACAGATGATAAAAGAAGATTTTGCATGGTGGTGTTAGAACATCTGTTTCTGTGATTCAATGGAAAAAGTACTTCATGAGAAAACAGAGCAACCGGTAGGTCACAGTGATTCACCTACTGTCCAAGTACATTGCTGTAATTTTTTTTTCCCCTTTAATAAAAGCAAGAGCTTTATAGGTATGAACACATGTAAAATATAGCAAAATAGTTCCCCTGAGGAAAAAGAGGTGCTGCAAAGAATTACACAAAGCACCAAAAGGTTGGAAAAATGGATAAGCATGGCATTGAGAGATGATAAAAATGTGGGATACTAGTTAGCAGTAAAATCTATTCACTCCCTCAAATAAGGACCACATTCATACATTTAACATGTCCCAAGGGCAAATATAAAGATAGGCATTAACTGAGACCCTTAAAATGCATTTCAAGACGAACTCTACATGACACCATATCACAACTGTGTAGGGAAACAACGTAAGTAAATGAAAGTGTTAGATCATGTTTGATTTCATTCTAAAGTTCACATAAATATTGCTGAGGAAAAATATACCCACGTATGTATAAGTGATGCTGCTTTGCATTAGCACGTTATTGAGAAGTGAATCTTTTTCTTCGTCTTGATTCATGGATATATGTATCACTATGAAGTAATATTAGAATTATTTTTGTTTTTCTCAAATTAAACCAAAAAGCATCATGCACTAAAAATTCAGGTCATAGCTGTAGTCATGCATGAAAATTGAGAATATGAGCATAGCTATTAGCAAATCTACGAAATATTTGCTCTGAACCTTGGAACACTGTGTTCCAGTGAATAAAGAACATGTGGTGTATTATAAATATTGTTGTTTTTCAGTTGTTGTTTCTTCTTTCACTATCTCAAAAGTTGGCATAAAGGTTTTAGAACTCTGTACATTTAAGAAAAAAAATATTTTTCATGAACAAAGGTTCACTGACTTCAGTGAATGTCTGTATTTACTAGTGAAAAAGGGTGACAGCTGTATTTAGTGTTTTACTTGTTATATTATCCTTAGTGGCTCTATAATAAAAGATCTGTCACACTGTGAATGTCATGTCTTTTTGGCATGTCTACTTCATTCTACAGTTCTTACTGAGAGGGTATTTTTTGCTGAAGAATAAAGTCTACATTGCTCTAAATAAAAATACTCTATGCAAAAGATGGATTTATCCAAATTAGCTGTTCTCAGTGTGCTCCAGCAACATTACTCTTGAGCAAAGGTTTATTACTGACAGTGTGAATGTAAGCCCATCAACATCTTGGAGATTTGCAAAGATCCATTACCATCAAAAGTTGGATCTTAGCCAAGTCAGTGCTCTCTAAGACATGAAAAGAGACTTAATTTGGGAATGGCTGGTGGGATGTTTGTGTCAATGCCACTTTAGTCTAGGTTCCCAGAGACTTCCTCCCTAAGCAATGGAGAGGGACAGACACAGGTTCTTCCAAAATGTGATTCACAGCACCTAAGTTAAGATTCTGCTTTGAATTTTTTTTCCACAATTCCCACTCCAGAAACTATAGAGGGGACCAATGATAACTTCCTACAACTAAATTGGGTACAAATGTCATTTTAAAGTTCCTCTGCTGATTTGTGACCTATTGTACTAATTAGCAGAGGATGCAATGACTGTGTTCTACCCTCAGCCTAAAGTGCAGAACACTGCTCTGCTCAATTTGGAAGTCCAGTACTACAGATGGACTTCAAGCATTTTCATTATATTAATAATTTTACATCTATAATGTATCTGTACATGCATCTGTTTAGAAGAATCAAAAAATCTCCAGACAAAAGAACCAGAAATGTCCCTGGGCCATTCAAGCTGCCTTTTGGTGGTTTTCCCTTTCTCCATCTCTCACATGCCTGCAGAACAAAACACAACATTTAATTCTACCATGTGGGGTATTAAATTAAAATAATATTAGTAAATTAAGATTTTTCAAATTCATAAGAGATTGGTAAGACCAAATGTCCATGCACAGCAATTGTGTCCTTTCATATAGCTTGTCCTGATAAATATATTAAATAACAGACGGACAGATAGATAGATATGTATGTTTGTGTGTAGATAGATAGATACACTTATCAACACAGAGATATAATTGCAAAAAACCCCCCCTAAATACATAAAAACTTACATGTATCTGACAGGAAGTGTGAGATTAGTTTAACACTACAGGCAGACAGCGATACATTGCAACTTCTGTTCTGACTTACCATCTTCATCAGTCAGTATAGGCAGAGGGGCACTACGAAGGCCCTCCCCCATTGTGGTACTAGCAGACACTTCTACAGTATATCTTGTATATTTCTTTAAATCTAAACAAAGAATAAGAATTCAGTAAACCAACCATTCAGTGGGCCAAATGAGGTATTTAATGGACTGTAAGTAGTTCTGAAGTGCTGAATAGGCCCATCACTTACACTGATCTGTGCCTTCAGAGACTGAAATAAGCATCAGGAAAACTCAAACACAAAGTATTCTTCGTGAACAAAAGAAGGGGCAAAGCCCTGATTACCAGTTTATACTTCATATTCCTAGAATGTTTTACAGTTTGTCCTTGGCTGTGCTCTGAAAATTTACTGGTTAAGGTACAGAGCTCCCAGCATTAACTGCTGTGTCATTCCTCAGTAATAATGACAGAACATAGAAAAAGATGCAAAGGTGAGTGGAAAGGGGAGTACTTATTTTTATCCAGAATAAAATCAGAAAATATGTAGGTGACTTCAATGTTTACTTTGTTATGATGATAGGTATGCAAAGAAATCTATTGAAGTTCCTTTTACTTTAAACATTTAAATACAATGAGATATATGTTAGACTTCATACCACTTGTGGCCCATTCCACCACATTACTGCAAGACACAACAGGCTACTTCTCAGGACAGGCAGCACATAACTTTATGTAAGGACAAGAATGATCATGTCCAACCAATGAACTAATTGATCTGCATCAGTCTGCTGATCCCTTCTCAGAACAATTTACAGTTGCCATAAGTTCCAGATCATTATATACTGGCCTGTAATACGTAGTGTCAAAAGAGTAGTGTTTATGACTCTCTGCTCGGTTCCATTAGTCCTTTTGAGATATATTGTGTAGGTCTGTATGATTCCATTGGGAATGGATGGTGGAAAAAATGATAATTCAATTTCCATGGATGAGATGTTCCTATAAGTTATGTTTTCTGGCGCAGAATCAGGAACTAGAAGACAAAATTCAGGCTCATAGGAGATTCCAATCAGTTTCATTGATTTGTTAAGCATTTTCTTAAACTGGTTTAAATTAAACTAATTGTAAACATTTTTATTTTTATCCTGTTTATTGTACAAAATAAATTTTAAAAGAGACTGAATTGGAAGATCAAAAACACATGACAGACACACACTATAACAAGGTATGGGTCATTCTTTAAAAAAAAAATAAATTGATGGAAATCACCTTAACATGCCAGATAAAAATATCTGGAGCATGACACTGAACTTCCCTTCTAACACCCCATAACTATCACTGCAATCCTCCAAGTTAGCTATTGTTAGGAGATTTTCCATGTTGTACTGCCATAATTTACACTTTGTATCAGCAACCTGTGTTTTCTTCCTTTTCCCTGGGTGATCTATACAAAGTGTATGAATACTTGTATGGAAAAACAAAGGGAGCCTAAGTTATTGTAAGGGCCCTGAGAGCATCCCCGCTTCTGGAGGTTTGGCTGCTGGGGCTCGGGGCCAGCTTAGCAATAGTGTCGCCAAGGGCTGCCTCCTCCTCGCTGGTGACGCGCTCCCAGGCAACGCTGCGGTGAGGCTGCAGCCAGGGTTGACCACTGGCCTCTGGGAGCTGCTTGCAGCTGCGGCTCTCGTGCTTTGTCCCTGTCTGAGCTACGTTTCCTGCTGCATCGCTGCCATGTGCTTGGCCATGGACCCACTGATCTAGTCCCTGACTTGCAGCCTGATGTCACAGCCTGACCTCAGCTTGGCCCCGTCGCTACAGACCTGCCCAGCTGTCACAGGGCTGCGCCTGACTTGGTTAGTGTCACTGAACCTGCTAACTCACTGTCCTGGCTCGACCTCAGACCTGCCTCGTCACCGTGGAGTGTTTGTCAATCTGGACTCTGGGCTGCCCCTGGCTGCCACCCCCAGACATGCCCTGATCCCTTCACTGGGGGTTGGTGGGACAAGTTCTGGCTAGTGAGGCCCCTGCCCTGCTGGCCCAGGGACCCCCTCAGCTCTTGGCTCCCCATCCCTTACAGAGCAGCTGGCCCTTACTGTGTCATGACAATTGTTTTTTGTGTGCATGTGTGTGTCTGTCCCCAAACAAATACACAAGGATGTTTTCCATCATCCAAAATTGGTCTGATAGCGTAATATACCTTATTCCAGAAAATCATAATTATACTATGACAGCACTATTTGCCCAAAAGGTCAAGTAAGGCATGGGTACGCTTTAGGATGCCCTAACCATTCTTCAAAATGCACTGACATTGAAGAAACTCCACATTCAAAAATATAAATAATTTCTGCTTAAGCAATATCCAGAAAGGGAATAAATGCCATGAGAGGCAGTGAAATCAGCCCACAATTCTGCCTGATTTCATAGTAGAATAGCAACAGAGAACTCCTAAGAGCTCTTCAAATACACCAGCCCATTAACAGGTTGTGTTTCACTCAAACTGCTCTATCCTCCAGATCCTCCCTTGTTTTTATTCTTCTCGTCTCAGAAGATGTTTTTGCAGCTACTCATCTCTATCACAGGCAGCTGGAATTCAAATTTTTGTTCTGAGCATCAGGGGAGTTAGGCACTGAGAAAGAACTAACTGCCTTAAAATACAACTTAGACAAAAGATGGATGTCTAAGTTAAAAAGAACAATAAAAAAGGTTATGTCTAAGGACATTGTATCAGTTGGGCAGGTGCCTACATACCTATGGTATCTGACCAAAAAAAATCCTCAAAAGTAGCACAACATCTTGGCAGAGCTAGCTTAGTGCTTCTATTATGACTACTGTTTCATGCAATCTAAAAACTAGGTGTTTGCCTCCCTGTTCCTTAAGAGTTTGCCTTGTTAGGCAGGCCTAGACCACAACTACTTCACACAGGAAAAATCAAAAGTTCATTTCAGAAACAAGGAGGAGAAGGAGCTTATAATGATTCCACTGTATCTTAACAGTCAAGGAGCCAGAGCATCTTCCTGCCCCTTCTGAGAGACATCAGTATGTGCATGTCTTTCCTTACTGAGAAAAATGTGATAAACAGCATGCTTAGTTCCAGGGCTAGCTCTAGGTATAGATAAAATAGGCAGTCATCTGAGGTGGCAAATTGGTGCAGATGGCAAAAGGCCCCCAGAAAAGGATGATCATCATACCAGTGCTACCTGGATATGGCTGAGTCCTAAAGCAAATTCGTGTCTGACTCCCCAGCCACCTCTCATTCCTGACTTTACAGCTTAACCCAAACATCTATTCCTCCATGTAAACCATTACCCTCAGTATGTTCTCCAATACCTCTCTTGTTTAGCTCCACTGCAAATTTAATGACCCTCTGTCGATATTTTATATTCTTTTCCCTTCCTTGTCCTACCTTACAGCTACTTACTTATTTCAAGTCTCTTCTTATGCCTTGTTACACCTCTTTAATGTTGTTCACTTCTAAATTTACTTTCCTTTCTTAGAAAAACTTCATCGACTCTGATCCTCTGCTATTTTATCTGTACCTTCTCCAAAACATTTCTAGTAAAATAAACAACTTTGCCTGCTACAAAACAGCACGTCTGTGAATTCTGATTTTTTTAACCATTAGGATTGAATTCTTATAAAATTTCAGTTGATAACTTGAATTCCAAATTGCACTCACTTCTTGAAACCCCTCCTTTCCTACAAAAAATTATTTTCCTGCAAGACAGAAGGAATCTTCAAGGACAAATAGTAAAATATATGAAGTCCATCAGGCATAAAACTTCCCATTGTTTTTTTTACTTCTTAATCTTCCTTACTATTTCCTTACTTTTGCTTTATATACAAAGGAGAAAACAGGGTTCAAAGTTACTGCTTTGCAAAGCAAATACATACTTGTAAATACACCAAAATCAACTGCTTTATGGTGACATTTGATGCCCAGGAGATCAGTTTAATTGATTTTACTTTTTTTAAAAAAAAACTGTATACTCACCAGTTTCAGAAGTTCTCACTAGAAGTGGGAAAGATGACTGATTCCCATGGCCAAGTCTGGTGAATGCCCTTATGGAGATGTGGTAGAGAGTATATGGCTTCATTTCACTTAGTGATATACTTGTAGATGAGGCATTTTTAATAAATAAATCATTGGAATCACTGTACAGAACTTCATAGTGAGTTATGAGACCATTAGGCTGTTCAGGTGGTAACCATCTCAGATTTATTTCTGTTGCAGTTACATTTATTAACTCTACATTTTGGGGTGGGGAGTCTGGTTCTGCAATACAGAAACCAAAGAGAAAAAAAAACCAATGAGACTGTCAATCAATTGAATATAGGACTGATCTCATAAACCTACTGGATCCTAAAACTTAGATTAGCTAACTGTATGAAAAGTGCTACTCACCCACTCAGTCACTCTCCTTCTCAAAGCCTTACCACTTTTTCTCTCAGTTAATTTCTGTATGTCTTCTTTTCCACTCATAAAACCAGGCATCTTATTGTATCCCAGACACTTTAGCTTTTTGGAATTTCTTTTCTCATCCACTTATAAATCTATCCAAAACTGCATTTATTAAGAAAAGAAAAATCTCTTCTGTCTACTGCTTACATGCAGACTGATCCTTCAAATCGCCCCACTGTCTTCCTCAAATTCAAGTTATTTAAATTTAGCTGAATGCCATTTCACTGCTTTCTTCTTAAATAACCACACACCTTATTTCACTCAACCAACCATTGAACCAAGAAAGGGACTGTACACACTAACTAAATTCCCTTTAGTTTACTGATACAGCTGCTAATTGATGACCATGAAGACCCCAGTGTAAATCTCGCATGCACTGGTGTGAAGGTCAAGCACAAAGCAAGTCCAGCTCCGGGGTAGCGTGTTGGCTAAATCTACTGGTAACGTATGAATTCATGTGACTCCAGTGAGCTAATAAGGCACAGAAGTGTTGAAGGAGTGAGTGGGCTGCACTTATGAATAAAATCAGCTCTGAATCTCAACTTTGATTCTTCTGAAGGCTTCATCACTTCACCCCTGAAATAACCTGTCTATGAAATTTTTAAAAAATGTACTAAGAACCCAGGATTATATGATTCAGTTTGTGTGCAAATACCTATATCCAGATATTTCAGAATTTATCATGAATTTTTTTGTCCTAAAGGTCTCACAAACCACTTTCATTCCTGATTTCTGAGCCCGTGAATGAAAAGTGTTAACTGTAACAGATCACTGCCCTCTGATTGCAAGACTGCCCCCATGGATATTTCCCATGTGAAGAAGCTTAATTTTCAACTGAAATGCATTTTGCAATTTATCTGTCATGATAAAATATTTAAATGCAACAGCCTGGTATCTTCCATCCTAACGTAAGTTATCTAAGACAGATGTAGTAAATCTTTTATTTGGAGGTATCGGTCTTCTCAAGAGTCAAACAAGTTGTCGCTCCTAGGTTGGCTAAAGTTAGGAGACACGAATCTCAACCTGAATTACCTCCAGGAAAACTAAAGAACAAGACAACGACAACAAGAGTAATTACACACATTATACTTATAAAAAGGCAGGAATCACTGGTGGTTTTCTCAATGGTTTCCTCAAGGCTTGCACAATGTCTTACCAATGTCTTACCAAATTGTCTTACCAATGGATGAACTGTTGGCCTGAAACTCCACTCTGAACAAATTTCTGTAATGCTCAAAGGCAAGGAATGCTAAACTTTCAGAGAAAAAGATATTTAGATAGCTAATTTTCTGTTCTTGTGATATGCCTTTTCTCTGCAAAAAACTAACAGCGTAGAAGCATGCAACCTTTAAAAAAAATTTACAAGCACTTTAAGTTTCACTGTTTAATTTGATATTTTAGTTGATTGGTTATTCAAATCATCTAAGCTTCACAAAGCCCCATGATTATTAATTCTGTAATCCTTTGTTCTCTTTTATTCTCTTTTATTCCCACTTAATTATTTTTCCTGTATTGTAGCATATTTGGCAATGAGAGAGATAAATGACAACTGGACAATTACCTTCTTTATTACTTTGGTAAAAAATGTAAATAACTTTGCTGAAACCAGTGAAAATATAAACCTGATACAAATGAGAAAAGATTAAGGTTTAATAATCAGTACCCTGCTCTGTAAATCAGATTTCCGTGTTCTCTTTGCAGACACCAGTGGCAACTCCAGCTACTGCCCCTGTGCCTTCGCGGGTGGAGACTGCCTTGTAAGCAAGCAAGGAAGATCCAGAAATCTTCATAAGGTAGTATTACACCGTATATTAAAACTATTGATTGGTCTTAAAATGAATAAAGCCTCAAACCTGTACAAAAACAACTGCATACAACATCATTCAGTATAAAAAACCCTCACTTTATCAGCAGCTCTGCTTATAGACAGCAATACGGCCTCTGAATTGTTGAAAGCTACCATTTCCAGATGCTTCAAACCCAACCTAATTTCCATATGATAACACTAAAAAAAGCTGGAGTCCCAAAGATAACAGATTATGGTTTAGATGGGGCACACTGTTTTCAGTGAAGGAACCTCAGCTCTGCAGCTTTCTTCCCATTTGAGTATCAGAGTTGAAATTAGTTGATTGCTGGTCATGCTGCAGCTTTCATAATTATTTCCAGCACTTACATAAAAATGGTCTGAATGAAGTCACTGACTGATAGGAGACTAATAATTTCAACAAACATTGATTTTATTTGTACACTTTCTTCCCCTCCTTACGCATGTGCCCAGTCTTCCGAAGAAGTGCAAGCTCCCATAAAGAAATCAAATCATCATTGCAAACAAAGTATTTACCATCTTCAGGGGTTCTCACGAAAACATCATTCTCTTCAGACAAAGCACTTTCTCCAATAGCCGTAGAGGCTGCAACTCTCATTTTATAATTTGTGTACTTTTTTAAACCTAAAAAGATTAAGCAAAAAAATCTTGACCATTGACTTTTTAAACATTTTTTTTTCCTCATAGCTACTTATAAAAGTATAAAAACAGTTACTGTTTGTCCTGGTTTCAGCTGGAATAGAGTTAATTTTCTTCCTAGTAGCAGACATAGTGCTGTGTTTTGGATTTAGTAGGAGAAGAATGTTGATAACACACTGGTGTTTTAGTTGTTGCTAAGTACTGCTTATGCCACTCAAGGACTTTTCAGCTTCCCATGCTCTGCCAGGTGCACAAGAAACTGGGAGGGGGCACAGCCAGAATAGTTGATCCAAACTGACCAAAGGGCTGTTCCATACCATATGACGTCATGCTCAGTATAGAAACTGGGGGGGGTTGGCCGGGGAGCAGCAATCGCTGCTCAGGAACTGTCTGGGTATCGGTCGGCGGGTGGTCAGCAATTGCATTGTGCATCACTTGTTTTGTATATTATTATTATCATTATTATATTGTTATTATTATCATTACTACTTTACTTTATTTCGATTATTACACTGTTCTTATCTCAACCCAGGAGTGTTTTCTCACTCTTACTCCTCCGATTCTCTCCCTCATCCCATCAGGGTAGGGGGAGTGAGCGAGCGGCTGCGTGGTGCTTAGTTGCTGGCTGGGGCTAAACCACGATACTGTTCTAAAAGTTTTTGATACACATTTGTGACCTAAGAGACAGAGTATGTAATACCATTTATTTGGGGAGAGCCAAATAACCAGTCAAATCAACAGATTTTGAAATAAGTCAACGAGCTTCAACCCTGTAAATAGCTTTAAGAATTTATTTGTCAAAACAAAGGATGTGTATGTGTACATCCAAGTATGTTTTTATTCTACATGCATTACTGATTAGCATAAATACATGCCTGAAACTCCATAAGAAATGCATTTTCTTCAATTACTATCAAAATTATCACCTTAAAAGGAGAAAATTATTATTGTCAGACAAATACTGTGAAAAAAATTCAAATCTGAAAAAGAATTGACAATTTAGGTATATTTTCCTATGTGGAAAGAAAAGGCTGAGGAAAAAAAAACTAAGGAGAAATCCATTTCACAAGTTACTACTCAGCAGAGTTCACAAATTACTACTTGGCACGTTTTGCAAATTATTGCTTGTCTTACCTAATCCTCTCCTCCCATTTCATATTCCCTACATACCCCTCCACAGTAGACAAGTCTCTCAGTAGTGTCCCAATCTTGCTTTTACATGCAGTGCTCTTGTGTGTGTGTGGATGTCTGTGGATGCGGGAGATTTGGTCCGCCCACCTTGCAGATGGCTACATTACATAAAGTTGGAAAAAATAATTTTGTATAACGTATTTGCAATTTATTAGGTTTTTTTAAAATCAAATGACACTGTACCTGTCATAAGTAAGCTGTTGTTTGCAGTTGTCATGTGGAATGTTCTTTTTGTATCCAGTTCCATTGCATAAACAGTATAATGAATGATTTTCCCATTGGGATTTGCTGGAGGATCCCAATACAGCAAAACAGAGGAAGAGCTAATATTCGTGTAAGCTATATTTTGTACAGAGCTTGGAACTTAAACGAAAACAGAACAATAGAACAGTAAGCAAATAAATGATTAAAAAAGTTATAAAATGTTCAGTGAAAGAAGTCATGTATGTTAACTTTGATAATATCAGAGTTACAACATTTTACCTTGTTCACGTGTCCTGACTGTAAGAACTGATGGTGGTCCTTCTCCAACAGCAGTGAAAGCAGACACGCTGATTGTGTAGTCGGTGAAAGGTATGAGGCCCTTTATAACATATGACAGTTCTTCAGCCAAAATGTTAATGGTATACTGATTATCTGTGATTAAATGGAGAGAAATAGTTAGTTACTCATAAACTCTTTTTTTTCCCTTTTGCATTCTAAACTCACTTTGACACAGTGACCTGGAACTATTTTATTGAAAAATAATTAACTTTCACGGCAATTACAAAAAGTTTACACTCGGCCTCTTAACTCAATCAAGTAGAGGCTATTATAGGTCCATTTTCATGTGTACAATAGATAGACTGGCATAGGTGAAAGAATGAACAGGCAAGAACTAAAACCATGGGGTTTATACTGACAGCTATCTACAAAAACATTTGAGAGAATTCTCCTAGGAATTAGGAAAAGGCATACTTGTAGATGGCCTAGTCTCTCCAGTGACTTCAGAACCATGGCTCCTAAGTTGATGGAGCTTCTAGTTTTGTTTTCAATTTTTTTTAATTAAGCAAGACAGATTCTCTTTTCCTTGCCCTCCCAATGGTGCTATAATAACTATACTTGAAATGGCTCCCCTCACAGATCCCTTCACACTGTTGTTTTTAGCAGAAGAATTGTGGTCAGCAGAACGAAGAAGTCATACATACCCACAAAGAGTTTTTGGTGCATCTGCAATAAAGTTCAAAGTCAGCTGCAACCCAACTGTGCTAGTCAAAATCATCTGTTATAAAGCAGCCATTATACCACTGCAACATGACAAAGTGTTGGTGCTTTGCATATCTGAGTATCAGGCTCAGAGTTTTGCAAGACCAGCATTAAAATGGAGGCATCTAAAAATCAGCGGACCCTGTTGAAAATTTGGCTGTCAACAGCTTTAGCTGCTACAATAACTACTATAAAATAATACTTGTATGTTAGATTACAACAGATGCTGTCTGAAATCAATTTTTCAGCAACACTGACATCTTTTAGCAACTCAATACCTCAAGCGGAATGAGGTCATAAAAAGAAGATTCACATTTAAAGGACTGTACATTTCTCTGTATGTCAAAGAAGATTTTTCAGGATTAATACACTACAGAAAAGATCCACTGTAGTTTAAACTAATGGATTAAATTCTGGTTTTAGACACTGGTGTATATGAAGGAATTAGGTGACTTTAATAAAAAATAAAAAAATAAAAACTTTACTTTCTCCCTACTATTCAAAACTCACTGTAAAAATTTAGAGTGGTATTTTAAGTCCCTGTCAACTGAGGCCTGCTTAATGATTTGTAAATATCCATACTTGGTAAAGAAACACTGGTCCATTGATAATACAGAACAAGTGTACACACTAATGACATCACCATGTCATGGGGTCATCTCCACCTGTTTGTCACCCATATAGCAAAGTTGTAACTTTTTGACCTATTTACCTTCACTGACATTTGAAAACCTATTAGTCAAAAGGCTTAGAGAAATCAAGGTCTCTGAAGGGCCTGGAGATATGTTAATCCCTGACAATCACACCTGCTTTGGCAACTGTAATAACTGATTGTCTATGCAGCTTGGCTGATGGCTTTCGGGTGCTCCTTTCACTAGGAAGAAGGTCAGCTGGGTGACAAGGGGCTAGGGCTAGTTCCTGCCTGTGTGGCATTCCCATTTGCTTCAGAAGGTTATTTGGTAGTAAAAAAATCCGACTCCAGCAAATGACCCATTCATAATTTGCTTGAACCATGTGCTAAAGATCATATCTGGGACAGCGATGGGGGTCCTTCAGAACAAAGGAGCAGATAGAAAAATATCCTAAAATATCTTACCCAAAGCAGAATGTAATTCTGCAGCTCCATTTATAGCAGGCAAATTATCACCAGATACACTTGTAAATATTACTGGGGAAGCTGTCTGAATGCTGGGAAACATTTCAGCCGAACCTTCATATAATTCATTGGCTGTTTCCATTGAATTCCAAGGGTGAGAAGGTTTGATGTTTTCATTTATCATGTATGGTTCCAAAGAATCAATCAAATACTAAAAATTAGAAATATAAAAATAAATCACAAACCTCGTCATCACTAAATTATTTAATTAAGTTTATATATAATATAGAAATAGTGTTTGTATATTTGTGCATATATATACACGCACTATATAAATGTTGGCATACAAACATTACCTTGCATTACAACAGTAACTAACTTTGCAAAATACAATATTTCTCATGAAAAAGCTCAGATGCCAGTAGCCTACAAAATTTTCTTCATTTTTATTGTTTAAACAAACACCACATTCTTTTTTTAAATTTCTTAGAATATGGGGTTTATAGTAAAGTGGCAATTTTCAAGCAGGGCCTTTAACTTTAATGCTCTACCCTTGGAGTTACATTGAACAGACACATGTTTGAGTTTGGGAGATTCCATTTGTACTAAGCATGTTCTGAAACAGGGCTGCAGGCACCGAAAACAAGAGGGCTTCAGATGCCCTTACTATGCCCTGAAGAAAAGGAATAAAAGGTTGACTAGATCGCTGAGAGGGGATAAGGGGAGGGGGTGGAAAACAGAAGCTAATGAAATAAAGGGGAGAGGGCAAATAAGGGAGTATATATGTGAAAAGGGAGAGTGAAAGGGAGGTAGGTGACACAGAGGTCCATAGGACAGAAGGGGCAAAAGACAAATGTTGGAAAGGGATGGCAGTAGATAAAAGGGGAGCAAGAACTACAGAGGAACAACAAAAGCAGAACAGAAGAAAGACAGCTTAGAGCATAGGTACAAAACGGTGTGTAAGCACTAGATCATTATGCCCCTTCAGAATCTGGGACTGAATCCAGGACTCCAGTGTCTCTAAATTGTTCTGCTGTCATCTGTGAACACTCCCCACTCACACATATGGCCCACTTCACTGCCAGAAAGAGATGCTTCTACGGTGATATAACTAATACGCATTAGCTGTCTCCCTACAGACTCTGGATGGCGAGAGGGCAAAGCAGCTTTTTTACTGCTGTAACTAGGGGGGATTAACCACAGGCAGAGATACAGCATCAACCTCACCTAAGTACCAACAAGTAAAAGCTATATATGCCTCATCTTCACCAGCATTTTGTAGCAAAATAGTAACCCATGTGGAAATACTTTTTGCCTCTGGGGATTTTCCACAGTAGCTCTTACTGCTATAGTTATTGAGTACTGTTAGCACTGTGGATGTAACAGTTCAAATCCTGTAGATGCTCTAAGCTTGGGTCAATGAGGTTCTAAATAAAGTAATGTTTATTATGGTTTGTTTTGTTTTTTAATTAGACAATTACATTCAATAAACTATAATAAAGCAGCAATGGTGCTAAACTAAGAACTCAAAATTTAGGAAATCCTACCATTAAAACATGTTTGTGCAGACAATTTTCATTTTTTCTTTTTCTGTACTATGATACAATCTTTAATTATAGAGTTATATACTTCATTTTCCAAGGATGCCTGCTTGGTTTAATGAATGGATCCCTATCCTAATTTTTTTCCCCCTTACTCCTTATTTAATGTTTGGCTCTAGGGCTCTATTTAATGCATACCATTCAACTTGAAAGCAAACTCCTTCATTGAGCTCTACATCAAAAACTTAGATTCTGTGTCAGATCCAGAGAAAGACATCATTGTCTAAAAAAAAAAAAAAGTATTATTCAAACTTTGGGCACCTGTGTTCAAAATTAAGACCAAAAAGCCCTACCTCAGAAAGTACTCAATCTTGAGCTGAACATTTGCTAGGGGTCTACGGTTCTGTGCTGCATGCTCCGAGCTGCCCCATCTAAGCATGTAGAGCACATCAACACCCAAAATCCAAAAGCTAGACTGACTGACAGCATAAGTCTCCTAAAAGATTTGATGCATGCAGTAGATGTGCACAGATATCCTTAATACACAACCGTAGCATGGAGTTCAGCATGGAGTATCAGACATGTAAATTCAAGGATACAAATGGGGGCAGGAAGTCTAGGGGGGTTTGCCTTGCCAGCAGAGGACTTGATCAGCCTTGGGAGACTGATGTTGCATTCACTTCTCCATAGGATTCATACCCACATCTTCTAGGAGTTTGCCTGAGTGGCTATGTATCTGTCTAGGCACCTAAATCTGTACCCTTACTGTTAGGTCACCCTATGCTGCAAAGAACTCAAGGGCTAGAAGGGATAGTAAGATTGTGGGCTATGGCTTCCTACATTCAGTAGCTAAGAAATTCTGTATCATTTCACTGGAATTATTTATTTATTATTTATTTATATGTTGTGGAAACAGCATTACTGGAATCTCTTTAAAAAACAGCCAGAGAAAGAGGGTGGGGCGAGGATGGTGGCTTTTAAAAGCACTGAAAACTCATCTGTGGTGGCTAATTCCACATTCTGTACCTATTGGATAAGGCAGAGAAGCAAATTTAATCTAGCAAAGAAATCCATATTAAAAAAAATAAATACCTTATTTTTGCCTTTGAGAATAGTGTTTTCCAGAGTCACCTCTGTTTCCTGTACATGTACTTTAACTCTATACTGTAAAATTATTCCATTTGGTTGTCGTGGCTTGCTCCAAACAATTTTTATATATGTGGCTTCCACTTCTGCTAGACGTAAATCTGATACAGCACCTGGGACTAAATATTCAAGAAAAAACCTGATGTAATTAAACATCTCTGATTATTACAAGCTTTTTCAGCACTGTGTGAGAAGTACAATAGGCATTTAATCAAATTTCACATCCTTATCTTTTGAGTTGCTCCTATGCAGGTAGAGCATGTGCATGTTTTTTTAGAAAACTAGTTACAGTTCTACAAATACGCACAGTTTTGTGACATATATGACGTATGTATGAATATGGTCAACTCCTAAGATGATGTAAATTAGGATAGCTCTACTGAAGTCAGTGCACTGGAAGCAAGAAAACTTTTGTTAGCCTACTACATGGAACCTCAAGCATATTGAAAATGAAAGCTTAATTCTAAATTCATTAAAACCATGTAAGAATGAAGTAAAATCTGAAAAAAACCCCCTTGTTCATTTCACTTTTATAACAGGTTTTGGTTCAATTACTCGGTTAACTACACAGTAATAACAATGCTGTACTTTACATAGAATGGCCAGAGATCAGAAACATTTATATCCAATAGAATATAATGAATATAATCAATAGAATAGAACAGAATGATAATGATTTTATATGAGAAATGATTTTTCCTAATATACAACAGAAAAAGACAAACTTGAAATTACTTGCATAATGAAGGTTTGTAGAGTTGGCGTAAAAATAAGACATTCTAGGTCACTCTAAAAAAAAACCAATACAAAAAAACCCTTTGGCTTCTGACGGTGAGTTTATACAGAAGATGAGCATGGCTGTGCTGAGGCAGGCCATCTCTGTAAATTGTCTCTGAGAGCTGACAAAAGCAGATACTTTGGATACTTCAGGAAAGAATATGATAAATAAGGATGGGTGTTCCTCCTGCTGTTACACTGACAGCAAGCATTGCAGCGATCACTGATTGAGAGGTGTTCTAAACTTGTGCTGTGTGGCATAAACACAACACAAAAATAAGCATCTGGAAACTACCTGCCTATTACACGCTGATTCTCAAATTTTTCTGGTTGCATCCTCAGCTGCAGACCAATAATCCTGCACAAACTCACACACATGTAAGATAAAACTGCATTTCTATAGAGCGAAGGACCCTCACCTGGTGAGCAGAATATTGGGAGCCAAAACTCCCAAACGACAGAGGAGATGGCTCAGGGGCAGAACTAACCACTTGATTGCCCCAGGACAAGATGTCGATACTGGGTCTGCCTCAAAGCTAAGGTCCCTGGTAAAGGTGTCTCCATTAGAAACTGGCATGAGGCCTTGGATTTGCTGAAAATTAAGTCAACCAAGGTGTTTAATACGAAACATTCGGGGCTGAACAAACCAGGTGGGGCGGGGGAGGGAAGCGGAATCCTGCGCTGTTCTTTCTCTTCCACTTGCTGCCATCTAACGGGTAAGTGGGGGACCTGCAACTTAATTACCGTGTCTAAAAATAACTACGTTCATTCAGGCAGAAACTACGTTTCTTTCACAAATCTCTGAAGGTTTCTGATAGCAAGAAAATTTAGTGACAGTATATGAACTCGAAAAAAAAAATGGAGAAATAAAACGACATAATAAATTTTCAGCTAATATATTTCATTAGCTTGTTATCCCTCTCTTTTAAGAGTCTTGTAACACACCCATTCTTTCCTTCGCAAAGTACCTAAAAGGCTTTGAAGGGAAAACTGAAACCAGTTGTCATCTACAGCCCATTTACTTCACTTCTTTATGCTTACTTACCATCTGCAGGAGTGAAAACTGTAAGGTTAGTCTTTGGCCCCACCCCAGCACTTGTCTCGGCACTGACGTACACGTCATATGTTGTAAACGGCACCAGGTTACTAAATACAAACTTAAGATCTTTTGTGCTGTTATCCAGAACATGACCTGGAATGAAAAATTAAGAGATTCTAGCTCAAAAATAAAAACAGTCCATTATTTGCTTATATTAAAATATAGCTACTTTCCAGGATGATGAACAATGAAAAGCCAAATTTATTGGTGAAAAGGCTAGTTTGGCATGAACCTGATTGGAAATAATACTGAATGCCTGAAAAAATCCCCCCAAACCATCTCAAGAAAATAAAGGGTTTAAGAGGTGGGGATTTTTTGTTTATAAATTAATTTCTATTGCTTTTCCTGTGCAGTCCCATAAAAACATTACTATGCAGCTCATTAACTACTTAACTACAGGCAGTTATATAATTTCTTTATATATCCATGTCTGAGTTAAAAAAATTACAAAAATGTCAAAACAGACTCATACAGTTGATTGCATACTACACAGGAATGAAAATCATCCAGAAATCTTTAACAGAAAGAAAAAAGAATAAAGGTAAGATACAGAACAATTTGGATATATAAGCACCCTAACTCAGCTGCGAGCTTAGCATGTCATCTCTCTAAAAAGAGTGAGGAAAGTTGGTTTCCGTCACTCTTAAGAATCTCTAATGTGAATTTCATTACATAGTTGCTAAACCACGACAATGGTTTTCCTCATGATGGACAGACTTTTCCCTTAAAAGTAATCTAAAAATCTATTAAGAGTTCTAATAGTAAAAAGGATACATAGCACTGCTTTCAAATATTCATTCTTGATTGGCAGGCACACTAAGACTGCAAGTGCAAGGAAATAATCACAAAAAAAGAAAAATAAATAAAAACATCAATTCAGACTTACCAGATGGTCCATAAAGCTCAACTCTGTAACTAAACTTTCCTGTTACTATGGTTGGTGGGTCCCACATCACAGAGAAAGACTTTGCTGTAATATTGCTCTTGGCAAAATTTTGTGGTGGATCTTCTGGAACTTAAACAATATTGGAAAAAGTCTTTGAACATGAAATAATTTATATAAGCATTTCTAAGAACCACACATCATACAATTTCTTTTAAACATAAATATTCTGAAGGGAAGCTACATTAAAACTACTTCTCATTAAAATGACTTATTTTTATTTCACTTTTTTAAGGTAATGCTTCCAAAAGGTATCAAGAGAGCTTGCACTACGCAAACAATCCTTAAAAGACAAAGGTGGCAGGGATTCTACCAAGTTTAGCATGGACTTCATCATGATATAGATTACACACAGAAGATGCTCAAATACAATTGATACTCAGCAAAACAGAGCCCACATCGGGTACGTTGTTCTTCCTTGAACAGGTTCTTTTTTCATATAGATGATACTTCATATTGAAGATTTCTGACAGCAGTAATGATATACATTACGATCCAAAGAGATAAACCTGGAAACAATTAAGCTTGCAAAAAACATTGCATACTTGAGTAACTTTCTATTTTCATGAAACTATTCACATAAATTAAATGAATCCCACACTCAAGTGATTATGGAATCTAATCCCTGTCCTTTCTAAAGTATACTTACTGTATTGATAAGTTATTGAGAGATTACTATTGAGATGAAAATCTGAATCCAAAGATGACTAAAAGAGGTGGAATTTTTTACATTCATGTAGAGTAAAAACAAACCTCATTTTCAGAAGTGCTGCATACCCAAGTAAACTTACGGAAACTGCTTGATACAATTTCTACGAAAATCAGGTCTTAATATGTCATGTGTGAGATTTAAGCCACTATGGAGATACAGACTGATCCTGTAAACAAATATGCAAGTTAACTAACATACTACTCTTAAAAAGTACTATCGTCTTTTGTAAAAACTAATGTACAAATGAAAGAAATGAAAAATCCTGTCATTCCTAAAAGATATGCTATAGATTGGTCAGTAGTGACTGCTTAATCATCCTTAGTTATGCAAATTGCATCAACTACAATTGCACATAATTCTGAAGTATCATGTTAAAAGTTCACTTTTTTTTCAAGGTTTAAATCTTTTTCTCTTTGGCTCCCCTTGACAGCCATCCCAGCAAAGGAAATATTTGCATACTGGGTTTTCAAAAAATATTTATAATGAAGCATTTTAAAATGCATTAAAGAAGTAGCCTCTTTTTCAAAAATCAAAGCAAGAAAAATATTATCTTTATCAAGAACACAAGAGAGCTTCAGCATGGCTCAGAAAATTCTGGTTGAAGGGGCAGAAATAGTTTTCAACATGGAACACCAATGAGATATACAGTAGAGACATATATCACCTTCCTCTGTGTGGCGAAATGAGCATGACAATAACGCTGTGTCATGCTCCTGTGTGAGCAGGAAAATGGTATTTGAAATAAATGCGCTCTCCATCCTCCCACCTGCTATCACAAACTACCATCTATCAATTCCTCTCCCTCAAGCCTCATCTCAGACACCCCAGCGGAGGACTGAAATGTGAGGTTTTGGCCATACAAGAAACTGGTAACTTGAAGGGGATGGCTAGTGTGACACTAAAGAGATTCTTGTAAGAACCAAGACATTTGGAAAAGGGATTTCAGTAACTACAGAGAGACTAGATGGTAGTGCTTGATACTGGAGGGGGGACCTGTTACAGTAATTGCAAAGTAACACTCCTAAATCATGATTTTGCTCTATAGGCTATATAGATAAATACAAACTTCAGCATGTAAAAACATCTTTCCTATTGAAGCAAACAAAAGGTAAGAAAATAAAAACAATGAGGCAAAACACCTATTAACTCATAACGCCTTCCTAACAAACCACTAACCAACTCTACGGCCAGCCTCCGAACAAGTTCCTTGGCACACAGACCTCGCCGGGGAACACTTTAACAAGCACCTGAATGCTCATAAAGGTGACGATCTAACAGAGGTGGATCCAGAAGCTTGGGCATTCCAGCGTGCTGCTAAGAGGAAGGACTTACTGAAGCTTGGGTCACAAGGGCTGACTGCGGGTGCGCCGGTGGCTCCGGGCACAGCACACATCCACCCACGCTGACCAGTAAGACAACCTCCCTTTTTCCAGACCATGCTTTAACAGATGAACCCTGGCTGTTACAGGCACCCGGTAAGCAAGGATTGAAGATCTCTTTCAAACAGCTGACACCTTTCTATGTATTTGGCAGAACTAAACCCCATTGCAGAAGCTTTTCATCACTTTCCAGGGCTTTCTTATTACCAGTGCACCTATCCTAGGATGTTAACAGGGTGAAAAATAAACTGGAAATTAGCCCTGAGATCGTTAGAACAGAAACTATCCAAACCTTCATTGACCCTAGACATAACAGCAAACTAAGGGTATTTTAATTCTAGCAAAGCAATTCAAATGAACAGTGCTAGGAGGGAATTACATTTCTTTTCATCTGAACAGAGGTATGAATTCTGGATGCATGGAAGGGGAACCCAGTAACATCAAACTGTGTCAGACAAAAGGATGATGTACTAGCAAACAGAAAGCCAGAATAATATTCCTCTAGAACACCTTTTTGGTATGGCTCTATCGATAATTTTGCCGACTACCTACGCCTTTATAAAACTGCTCCTGGACAACCTTCGTTTCCAATTCTAACTTCTCAGTGCATTGCAGGTAATCAAAAATCAGCTTTCCTAGTGTTTAAAGATTTCTTCAGGACTGAAAAACTTCGTGCAATAGGTCCAGATTGAGGAACCATGGGACAGGAGTTTCCTTTATACTGCTTATTTTTCCACAAAGGCAAAGCAGCTTTAAGTGCATTGCTATGTATACAATACACATAGTTTTTGAATACCATGCCTGACACTTTTTCTCTTCATCTGTATTTTTAATTCTCCTACCATTGTGCCATTAATTGCAGTTCTTAAATTATCCTCAGTTTTCCATAAAATTTCATCTGTCCTGAGCATACTTTGGTATCTTTGACTTTTAGTAATAACTGAACTCCCACTCACTGTACATTATTAGATATGTTAATAGTTACATACACTTTCAGTTGATTCTATCAGGTAAAATTAAGTAATCATGTAAATACAAGAGTGTGATACAGATAAAGACAGGTTTGGACTGAAGTACCTTGCAACATAACTTCGAACTGATATTTTGAAGTTTCCGTATTAATCTGAGAACTTTATTCCCATTTGAAAGTAGTATATACCTGATTCTGGCGTCCGGACAATTGCACTGTCAATGTAACCTGCTTCAGTGGTAACTGCAGAAACTTCAAAAAGATAGGTGGTATATGGCCTGAGGTTAGTTATAACAAAACTAATTGGTTCATTCCAAACAGAGCTCATTTGACTCGATGCCTCTGTACTTGGTGTAACTGTAGTCCGTGAAGGAATTGTGGATTTGCCAAAAGTAGTTGAGGGAGTGGTAGTACTCCACAAAAATGATTCACTGTTATCCTATAAAGACAAAATACAACATATGGTAAGCTGCATCTATAAGCTATAATTGTAAATACATGTAGATCAAAAAAGGCAGACTACCTTTGAAACAAAATTATCCAAAATTGGTTCTCCTTTTTATACTTCAATCTCCAAATTTAGGTTATCATTAGCTGACATTGCTAGTACATCCTGTTAGTGGCAGTATTATAGTTTCCTGCCTTATCCCCAAAGTTCTCAAATCTGACTGTACAGAAGCAACTCTTTAGGATTCATTTAATTATTCCTAGATTCCATTTTCAGCGTTCGGTCTCTCTCTTAAAAAAAAAAAAGTCCCCTAGTGAGGTCCTTCTATATCACATGTATGTTTTATGTATGTATGTATGTACATGTACATATATAGCACAGACATATCCATGTATAATGGATAAGACCAGACAGGGGTTTCCTAATCCATATTGTCAGGAGACACCTCTGAAAAACTGCTAGATATTACAATAACCAATGTTTATGATTCAGTAGGTGGCAGTCTCTCTTCTCAGTACCAAATTAAGTCAGCCGGATGCTGGGAACCTTCACAGTGCCTAAAATGATCTTCCAAATAAAATCTGAAACCAAAGTTTTTATTATTTAAAATGGCACTTTTCATTAAAGTACTAAGACTTCTCAGAATAAAGAGGAAAAAGAGAATAAACACTGGAAAAGAGAACTTTCTTCAAGAAATTCTGAAAGGTATACATTGGTTACAGGTCTGAATCCAATGAATAGTCAAAATTCAGAAACTTTTCAATGAATGCTTATTTTAAGAACAAGTCAGACTACAGGCTTTTTTTTAAAAGTCACTCTGCTAACAGTAGGTCTTTTTATTCTGATATGAAAAGTATCTAAATAATGTTGAAATGTGATGCACAGAATAAAGCATACATTTAAAATATAACAAGCATCATCATACTATATATAAAAAATAAGATATTAACATTACGTCTGCACTGACCAAAAAATAAAAATTATTGCCTTTTCTAACTGAATGCTGTAAAAAACAGAAATTAAAAAAATGAAAGCTGAAAAAAATTCAATTCAAAATTATCTCTTTCATCATTTTCTGTTAAAAGGACGCCAAATAGACCCTTTCTTAATATTTTTACTTTGATCAAACTAAGCTTTTCAAGGAAAAGTATTCCATTTAAACTATTTTGGACAGAGAGGTTTTTCTTTAACCATTATATCCTGCCTTGGGCCCAAGTTTGTAAAGTATTTGGGATTGTTCTGAAAAGCAAGCCTCCAAATTTTTTATGTCTCAAAATTCAAATGTAAAGCTATATTCTGTGGCTTAAGTCTATTTCTAATTTAAAAGGTTTACAGCACTTACATTACATTCTGGTAACCTCCCAGACAGAAGGTCCTCTACTTTAACCAAGACATCTTTCACTACAATTCCACTTCTTGCATGTTTCACACTTATCTTGAAACTAGTTATTTTTCCATTTGGTTGCCGAGGTAGAAACCAGATCAGATTTACAGCTGAGTAATTTAAGGCTTCAACTGTGAGATTCACTACTTTACCTGGAGCTTGAAAACAAAACAAATAAAAGCAGTGAGACATACTTGTCTTCTCAGCACTGGAAAAAAAAAAATCCTTTTTTTTTCGTAATGCCATTTCTACTTCCAAACCCTGAAGCAAATAAATAACAACCATTCACAAACACATATAAAGTAGCTGATATGCAACCAGCTCTTTTCCAATCCAGTTTAAGTGAGAAATATAATTATTTCAGTCTCATAATAATCATATAGTAATTGGTTTGGTCAACTTAAAAATATTCTTCCTAGAATCAACTCATCTGCTGTGACAGAACTAGCAATTTTTGCCCACTTCTGTTTGTTTAAGAGCATATGACAGCACTGGGTATTTTATGTCACTTCACCCGTGTCATCTTTTCAGCTGGATATAGATTTTTGGTAGCTTTAAATAGCTCAATTTAATTTGAACATTCACTATTACTACAGAAATAGTGTTCTTTGTATCAGTGACAGTTTCCAGGTCCTTTTATCAAAGCATCTGTATTAATCACAGCACAAAGGAATGGGAGAGATTTTACAATCTGTATGAACTTTCCTGAGAATTAGAGCAGTGTAGTTCTCTTTAGTCCTGTCTGCATGGCACGGGCAGTAGAAGTTCCTGTGATAGCTAGCCTTACTACTAAGGAGGAAAGGGTTATGCTGCTGTAAAAATATACACATATACAAGTGTTCACAATTACAGATCTTCCACAGCTGAATTGTGACAGATCCTCCAAGCCTCATATTCAGCTCTTGCTTCGGCCTTGCTGAATCTTTTGCAGATCTTTCACCCCCTTCTGCCTCATCCCAGCCTACAGCCTTTATATTTAAATAATTATGTCTTCTGCCTAACTTTCCTACATTAAACTGTACCTCTTCATATTGATCAGGATCTTGCGGTTTCTTTAACCATCAAAGCAAGAGTTAAAAAAAAAGCCGAGAAGATAAAAGTATAAATGTAGTACCAGTGACACAGAACACTCACCCAGAATTTGAAGAAACCTTCCAACTGCATTTATAATATGGGATTTTAGCTTTAATAAAATGTGAGCAGAAATTCATCAAAAATTAAAATGTGCTCATATGGAGAAATGCTGATGCCTCAGTCAAACATGAGAAAATAAAGCTCACAGAAATAAGGTTTTCTACCAACAATAACATACAAAGAATAGTTAAAACCAATCATTTTGCACAGCACCACATGGCAAGTTTACTACCCCTTATAGAATCATAGAATCGTTTAAGTTGGAAAAGACCTTTAAGATCATCAAGTCCAACAATTAGCCTAACACTACCAAGTTCACCACTAAACCAGTTAAAGGTAGAGTAATAATTAATTTCATGTTTCCTGGCTTGGTGGCTGGATTATTTTTTAATGAAAGTAAAACTAGAATAGAATCATTAAGGTTGGAAAGGATCTCTAAGATCATCAGTCCAACCATCAACCCAACACCACCATGCCCACTAAACCATGTCCACACGTTTTTTGAACACCTCCAGGGATGGTGACTCCACCACCTCTCTGGGCAGCCTGTTCCAATGCTTGACCACTCTTTCAGTAAAGAAATTTCTCCTAGTATCCAATCTAAACCTCCACTGACGCAACTTGAGGCCATTTCCTGTATATTTAGTCTGCCTTACAAGGAGAGTCTGAGGAGATGAAGGTACACAGGGAGAGGTAGTTATCTCTTGTGAGAAAACCTGCCAAGCTTCCCAGTGCGCCACCCATCCTTTAGAACTGTGAAAACTGGAAGGTTTGGGTTAACTGGAAGTAAAATCTGGTGGGATTCTGTGCTGGCTGAGAGGGAAACCAGACAGGCAAGGCAGCAAAGGGCTCCAGCTCCCCCTCCCGCCGCTGGAATCCCCCTCGGGCGGGTGCCTTCTCATATTTTGTTTCATCAACTCATTGCATTACCCAAGAAATCTGGTGCAGAGTGATGATTTCCTGCTATTAACTGAGATGTGGCACTCTGTGGTTTGCACAGTTACAGAAACCAATCAGGAGTCCTAAACACAGAGGGATGGTCACCGCCACGGCAGCACAAATTCTGTATTCCACTAAGACTTGCTCACCCCAGCATAGCTAGCCTGGTGCCAGCTCTTCAACCAAGGCTCAACTGCTGCTGGAGTGTGAGCAAGACTACAAACACTAAATTAATAAAGATTATGCAAATTCAGACTATAATTTTTTAATCTTCAAAACCATCAAGTCAAATTTTCATTTCAGCAATGTATTATAACTTTTCTTTTTCTTCAGAATTAAGAAGTAAAAACTTAGTAAAATACATTCTGTGCTGGGCTTTGTAGAGAAGGCACTTGACTCCAGCACTAAACAAATATGGCTTGACATAAGTAGGCAATACCAGAGCTGATCCCACAACAAAGTCTGTCTCCTAGTACTGCTGCAGGCAACAGCAGATGGGTCCACTTGATAGGTAGCTCTGCTCTCCTGTGACCTTGCTTTCTGGAAGCAGCCTACCTAGAAACTGGCATAGGAAAACCCCAAAAGAAACAGACTTTGCATATAAGAAAGCCCCATATGTGCACACCCTAAATGCTGTTACCAGCAACTAGGACAAAATGCACCTTTTCCACTGAGTGAGAGAATAAGAAAAGAATTAGGATTTTGTTTTAAATACATCAGAATTTGTTCAAGTATAAAATGTGCCATGGATACTTTATTTGAACAAATTAGAGTAACTTTAACTGAAATAATTAGCAGCTTTATTAAAATTACCACTTTCTGCAGTCTGAAAAAGAAAAGGATCACTAAATACTCCAACACCAGCACTGTTCTCAGCAGCAACCTACAGAAAAAAAAAGCAGCCACACATTAGATAATCTACAGGATATATAGTTTCAGGGACTGTGAAAATCTTAAGGATACACAGAGATTCACCTTATAGCTTTTAAACTATAAATATACAAATGAACATGCCTTTTATAGCTGTACTGTTTAATTTATACTCAACATTTAAATGTGAAAAAATAAAATGGTGAAACTATGAAACAGTGTAAGAAACTGAGAAAACCATGTGTGATTATCCACACTTCAAAAGTGCTGAGTCCCTATTTTATGCTGAAGTCAACTGTAAGATTAACATCAGTAACACTCCTTTTCCTTACCACAATTCACTTAAAACAGCTTCCCCATCCCTATTTTACTTGTTCTGTAACTTAAAAGATTAAAAAGGAAATAGGTTCTCTTTTATTTCTTGAACTCCTGGAAGGATAGCAAGAGCAGGTCAACCTCCCTCAGAGCAGAAACCCAAGGAAAGCATGTCTTTTGGCAGAAAGACAACAGGTCAGGGAACTGTGGGTGCACTTTATGGTGGATGTGCCTCGCTGCTCATAATCATAGAATCATAGAATCATAGAATCATCTAGGTTGGAAAAGACCTTTAAGATCATCCAGTCCAACCATTAACCTACACTACCAAGCCCACTCTAGACTAATCAAGGGTGGACCAGACTAAACCATATCCCGAAGTGCCACATCTACCCGTTTTTTAAACGCCTCCAGGGATGGTGACTCCACCACCTCTCTGGGCAGCCTGTTCCAATGCCTGACCACCCTTTCCGTAAAGAAATTTTTCCTAATTTCCAGTCTAAACCTCCCCTGGCGCAGCTTAAGCCCATTTCCTCTTGTCCTATCGCTAGCTACTTGGGAGAAGAGACCAACACCCACCTCACTACAACCTCCTTTCAGGTAGTTGTAGAGAGCGATAAGGTCTCCCCTCAGCCTCCTCTTTTCCAGGCTAAACAACCCCAGTTCCCTCAGCCGCTCCTCATAAGACTTGTTCTCCAGACCCTTCACCAGCCTTGTTGCCCGCCTCTGAACACGCTCCAGCACCTCAATGTCTTTCTTGTAGTGAGGGGCCCAAAACTGGACACAGTATTCCAGGTGCGGCCTCACCAGCACCGAGTACAGGGGGACAATCACCTCCCTGCTCCTGCTGGCCACAGCATTCCTGATACAAGCCAGGATGCTGTTGGCCTTCTTGGCCACCTGGGCACACTGCTGGCTCATGTTCAGCCGGCTATCTACTAACACCCCCAGGTCCTTTTCGGCCAGGCAGCTTTCCAGCCACTCCTCCCCAAGCCTGTAGCGTTGCATGGGGTTGTTGTGACCAAAGTGCAGGACCCGGCACTTGGCCTTGTTGAACCTCATACAGTTGGCCACGGCCCATCGATCCAGTCTGTCCAGGTCCCTCTGCAGGGCCATCCTACCCTCGAGCAGATCGACACTCCCACCCAATTTGGTGTCGTCTGCAAACTTACTGAGGGTGCACTCGATCCCCTCATCCAGATCATTGATAAAGATATTGAACAAGACTGGCCCTAAAACAGAGCCCTGGGGAACACCGCTCGTGACCGGCCGCCAACTGGACTTAACACCATTTATCACTACTCTCTGGGCTCGGCCACCCAACCAGTTCTTTACCCAGCGAAGAGTATGCCTGTCCAAGCCGTGAGCTGCCAGCTTCCCGAGGAGGATATTATGCGAGACGGTGTCAAAAGCTTTGCTAAAGTCGAGGTAGATGACATCCACAGCCTTTCCATCATCTACCAGGCGGGTCACCAGGTCATAGAAGGAGATCAGGTTGGTCAAGCAGGACCTGCCTTTTGTGAACCCATGCTGGCTGGGCCTGATCCCCTGGTTGACCTGTACTTGCCTGTGGAGTTCGCTCAAGATGAACCTCTCCATAATCTTCCCCGGCACCGAGGTCAGGCTGACAGGCCTGTAGTTCCCCGGGTCCTCCTTCCGGCCCTTCTTGTAGATGGGCGTCACATTGGCAAGCCTCCAGTCATCAGGGACCTCCCCTGTTAACCAGGACTGTTGATAGATGATGGAAAGTGGCTTGGCAAGCTCCTCTGCCAGCTCCCTCAGTACTCTTGGGTGGATCCCATCCGGCCCCATAGACTTGTGAGCGTCCAGGTGGCATAGCAGGTCATTAACTGCTTCCTCCTGGACTATGAGGGCTCCATTCTGGTCCCTATCCCTATCCTCTTGCTCAAGGGCCTGAGTACCCTGGGGATGACCGGTCTGGCTGTTGAACACAGAGGCAAAGAAGGCGTTAAGTACTTCAGCCTTTTCCTTGTCCTCGGTGACAATGTTCCCCCCCACATCCAGCAAAGAATGGAGATCCTCCTTGGCTCTCCTTTTATTGCTGATGTACTTATAAAAGCATTTTTTATTGTCTTTTACAGCACTGGCCAGATTGAGTTCTAGCTGGGCTTTTGCCTTTCTAATTTCCTCCCTGCAGGACCTAACAAGATCCCTGTACTCCTCCTGAGCTGCCCGCCCCTTCTGCCAAAGGCGGTAGACTCTCCTTTTTTCCCTGAGTCCCCGCAAAAGCTCCCTATTCAGCCAGGCCGGTCGATTTCCCCTCCGGTTGGTCTTACGACACACGGGGACAGCCCGCTCCTGCGCCCTTAAGACTTCCTTCTTGAAGAGGGCCCAGCCTTCCTGGACCCCTTTGCCCTTCAGGACCGCCTCCCAAGGGACTTTCCCAACCAGGGTCCTGAAGAGGGCAAAGTCTGCCCTCCGGAAGTCCATGGTAATAGTTTTGGTGCCCCTCCGCTTAGCATCACCCAAAATTGAGAACTTTATCATGTCGTGGTCGCTAAGCCCGAGACGGCCTCCGACCTCGACATTTCCCACAAGCCCTTCTCTGTTGGTAAACAGCAGGTCAAGCGGGGCACCTCCCCTGGTAGGCTCGCTTACCAGCTGCATTAGAAAGTTATCCCCCACATGCTCTAGGAACTTCCAAGACTGCTGCCTCTCTGCTGTGTGGTATTTCCAGCAGATGTCTGGCAAGTTGAAGTCCCCCATGAGAACAAGGGCTAGCGATTGCGACACTTCTGCCAGCCGCTTATAGAATGCCTCATCTACCTCTACCTCCTGGTTGGGTGGTCTATAGCAGACTCCCAACAGGACATCCGCCTTTCCAGCCTTCCCCCTCATCCTTACCCATAAGCATTCCACCTTGTCATCACCACTGTCAAGCTCTATGCAGTCGAAACACTCCCTAACATACAGAGCCACCCCACCGCCTTTCCTACCCTGCCTATCCCTTCTGAAGAGCTTATAGCCCTCCAGTGCAGCACTCCAGTCATGAGAGTCGTCCCACCACGTTTCCGTGATGGCGACTATGTCATAGCCATCCTGCTGCACAAGGGCCTCCAGCTCCTCCTGTTTGTTGCCCATGCTACGTGCATTGCTGTACATGCACTTAAGCTGGGCTGTCGATTTTGCCCCCAATGTTGCCATGCCGCCCCTGGGCTCCTTACTAGCGGGCCTGTTTATATCCCCTTCCCCCTTCAAACCTAGTTTAAAGCCCTCTCAATGAGTCCCGCCAACTCTTGGGCGAGAATCCTTTTCCCCCTTGGAGACAGCCGATCTCCATCAGCCGCCAGCAGGCCCGGTGCCGTGTAGACCTCCCTGTGATCGAAGAACCCAAAATTCCAGCGATGGCACCAGCCTCTGAGCCACCTGTTAATCAGGTGAGTTTTCCCATTCCTTTCAGTGTTCCTTGCTGCCACTGACGGGATAGAGGAAAACACAACCTGTGCTCCCGATCCTGTGAGCAATCGCCCCAGTGCCCTGAAGTCCCTCTTCATTGGCCTAGGACTTCTCTCTGCAATCTCGTCACTGCCCACCTGTATAACCAGCAGTGGGTAATAATCGGAGGGCCTCACGAGGTCAGGCAGTTTCCTCGTAATGTCCCTAACCCGGGCCCCAGGGAGGCAGCAGACTTCCCTGTGGGATGGGTCCGGGCGGCAGATCGGGCCCTCAGTTCCCCGCAGGAGGGAATCCCCCACCACAATCACCCTCCTTTTTTTCTTAACAGGGGCAGTCGTAATCCGTGGGGGTGACTGACTGACCCTCGGCAACCCCCTGGCTGGACCTTCCCCTTCACCTCCCTCCCCGCTTGCCTGGCCCTCAACCTCCAGAGCCCCGTGTCTGTTGTGTAGGGGCAGCTGGGGAGGTGAGGGAGGCCGGGAGGGGATTCGCCTGCCTCCCCGGGCAGGGACCTGTTTCCATTCCCCCCCGTCTCCTGGATCCCCTCCTTCTGCTTGCCGGCAAGAGGGTAGGGGATCCTCCGCTCCTTGTGGGGCCTCCGCCTGCTGCCCTGGCCCCAGGGACGGCAGGGTGCGGCTCCACCAGTCTATCTCCTGCTCGCACTCCCTGATGCTCCTCAGCCTTTCCACCTCCTCCTTCAGCTCTGCCACCAGGCTGAGCAGATCATCCACCTGCTCACACCGAAGACATCATAGCAGAGTCTTCCCATGGATAGACAGTACATTGAGACTTTGGTAGAATTTATGGAGATAAACACAACAACAATGTTAATTACTCTGCAATATAGGACTTATTGACAATTCAACTCAGCGATGGGCCATGGCATGCAATACTTAAAAAGAAAGAGGAATGAAGTCCGACTCCTTATTTTTGAAAAGAGGTGACAGAGACAACAAAAGGTAAAACATGAGCAAAATTCCAACAGTAAAGGTGAGATGTGTGTGAAAGAAGCAGCAAAGCAAAAAGCTCTCCAGCAAGGTTAAAGTTGGCAGAGTCATTCCCTCCCATCAGTCTCAGGTAACGAAGGTATGGCAGTGGTGCTGAGGGAGCTACACAGTGCAGATCATGGGGAAAGCAGGGTGAGAAGGGGCAGATGTGCAAAACTATGAGTGGATCATAGTAGCAGTCACAGACAACATGCAGGGGATAACAAAGGGCAAAGAGAGTGGAAGGAGCCAGGAGGTCAGAAAGTAAAACTGGTCTAATCACTTCTCAGGACTAAACTGTGCATCCTTCAAAAGACTGTAAAGCTATTTAAACAAAAGCACTAAGCCACAGCAGACAAACTACAGCAAAGGAATATGAGGTAACATGGAAGACAATGTAGGATGTAAAGGGACACATATGCCTATAACCGCTTCCCAGTGCAGTGCATGCTCTGCTCGGTGAGGGAGAATCTGTATCACTGGCAGGCTCCTTCCCAAGCCATATAAACACCCCCTCCCCATGCACACACACCTCGTGACTCCAGCCAACCCCACCTACTTCTGTGTCACACAGAGAACTACTTGAAACTTCTGTAAGCATTGATGAATTCTACAGTAATTGCGATAGCTGAGGAAATTACATGGAGATCTTCAAGGGGTTGGCAGGCAATCAGAAAATTCTGAAGCATTAAAATGACATCATGTAAATCTAAAGGTATATCCTCATCTGAGCACTGATTTTTTGTTATCTCATCTCAAAGTAGGTATTGTAAAAAGGGTCCAGAAAAGAAAGCTAGCATTAAGGCAGACACGGAAACTCCCATTTCATATGTGTCGTCTCAAGAGAACTCAAAGTTACTATCACATAAATATGCAAAAATTTGCATGGTAAAGGTGTCAGCTACACACACCCATTAGCTTTGAACAGAAATCACAATAAATGCTTACACAATGTTGTGTTAGCTTCTAGAGATCACTGACACAAAGAGCCATTATAGAAAAAAGCCTGGAAACATTTAAAAAGGACAAGTTTACTGTGCAGGTAACAAAGCACTATCCGAAGTTCAAGTACCTGTAGTTCACATTTGGAAGGAGTATTAATTTTTATGCTTTAAAATATGTTGCCACTAATTATTTAAGATTAGAAAAAAATCTTGAGTGCATATTTTTACAAATTTATCAATGATCAGATGTTCACAATTATCCATAGCTCTCCAACATTTAATAAATTATCACTTTAAAAGTTTTCTTTTCAGATGTGAAGAAATTAAGACTGAGCTGTTACAAACAGACTGGAAACCCCAGCTTTGTGGAACTGTACTGTCACAGTATTTACCAGCAAGAATTTCACAACAGGACCAAGCCAGGTACCCTAAAACAATAAAGAATTTTCACCTATGCAAAATCAAGAGCTACTTTTAAATGACATAACAGACTCCAAAAATTAACCAAAGAACTACAAGAAATTTCTCAAGAGAAGGAAAACATGTAATGTTTCTTTTGGGCCACATCTGTGTGGTAGAAAAAGTGTTTCCACCTGAGTCGTTATTGAACCCATGAGGTTGCTCACAGGTCAGGCGGTCAGGGCGCCCACCAAAGCAGTAGGTAACGTAACAACCCTTAGCTTGCCAACAGACTTTTATTCACTCATGAGAAAAGGCGTGTGGTCCCTGCTAGACAGAGGTTGTTGGGTCACAAGTCACTTCTCTGAGTCAAATTCTGCTCTAAGATTAACGTTTCAGGCACCAGCAATGGGAAGCATTGCCTCCCATACATATATCAACAACGGGCAAATTATTGCTAAGTAAAACAAATTATTTAAAACGTCCCACAGTTTTCCCAGGGAAGATTCATATACGGAGCAAAGAATGGAATTTGCAAAACCTTTAATAGTGAACCCCACAGAAGTGCTATTGAGGTACTCAGAATTGCAAATTGAATTCTATTAATAACTTCATTTGTCTGAGCAGATTAATCTGCTCAGAGTCTAAGTGATAATACTTTTCTCAAATAGTAGCTGAACTTTTTTTGTGGTGTTGTTTTTTTTGGGGGTTTTTTTGGTTTTTTTTTTTAAAACAGATGACTGGAGGCAGGAGATCAAAGGATAAACATTTCTCCAGCTGTGGATATACAGGCTTTTATCAGCATGGTCATCACAACTAGATTCACAGTGAGCAACTTTCCCACAATGGCAGGCATAATTACATTTTTACTTTCTTACACACATACACAGACCCACCTTTACAAAGAATCACTGTACAGCCCTATTCTTAGTCTGGTCAACTTCAATTTTTTTTTATAGCTTTGTGCTGTATGAACTTACATGATATGGAATGAAGCAAATCAAACACACAATTTCATTTCATTCTTGATACTGAAAAGAAGCACCTCTCCAAGGTTCTTACAAAAGAGGAAGTCAGGCAAAGAACTGCTTCGCAAATATTGCCAAGAGGATAGCAGTTCATTTCTGTCCACCTGAAGTCATTTATTGTTGAGAGTTCAGAGATGGATCAGGAGTGCCTAATCTCAATGTAAACAAATTCCACGTATAGAAGTCATGAAAATACATGTACTGATTTTGGCAGTAGATATGCACTGTGAATATCTAGGCAATAAAATCTATGGAAAGGGAAATGAACAGTATGATATTTTTTATTTCAGGAGATAACACTAGGTAAAACTCGCAGGCTTAGGGAAACCAGACTAAGGTGCTTACAGGCTACATCTAAACAGATACTCAAGCAAGAAAGCTCCTTCTTAAACTAATTAAGTTTAAAATCAAAGAAAGTAGTATGTACCTACATGCTTTTCTGGATCTGGCTGAGATGATTTAGAAATATACGTGTAATATCCAAAGTGCACCAGTGATTTGAAAGATTAAATCTCAGTGAAGATGAAGAAGGATTTAGATGTTTTTGAAAATTCCACCCTTTGCTTTTTACATTTTACCATATAATGCCATATGTCAATAAGGATATCAATAGAAGCAGCTATGTTTTAGTACAATTTTGGTTGGAAATTATTTAAAGTAGATTTAAAACCCACTACTGTGAACAAATACCTGGCTAATAGGTTTTGTTATATGGCAACAGTAATTAGCAAGGTCCTTCAGAAAACACTATATGGACCTACCATAAACTCACACAATTTACAATAAATCAGAATTCAAAATACTGAAAGGCATTCGTAAATCTTTTACCGTAATTTCGTAAGTTGTTCCAGGGTTAAGACTGGTAAGAAGAACTTCCAAACTATCTGGCTTTGTTGTGACCTGCGTATAAGCTGTTTGCATCCATGGGCAGACCTCTTTATATTTAACAATATAGGAGAGAATTCTCCCATTTGGATGCAGTGGAGTATTCCATGACAGCAGGATCCCAGCAGAGCCCACTCTCTCACCTGCAAGGAACACAGGGGGCCCAGGATCTGGGGGGGGAGGGGGGAGTGGGGGAAGTAATTGGTTTTTTATATACACAAAGACATACAAAACAGTTTTTAATTAAGTTTCCAGGTAATGGAGACACCTTCACAGCTTCTATAAAGAAAATAAATCATCTGCCAGCATTAAACAGTAAAACTACTGTAAATTAATGTACTGTTGAACAAAAAACCTTTTTTACTTGCTAGAGTCCTGTTACAAAAATAATTAAATGAATTTTGGAACACCAGGAACATTCTTGTATAAGGATGTAAAAAATGTAACGCTCAAGATCTTCATGGACAAAACAGAGTTTAATGCCAATTTAATATTTGAGATATTCTAGCATGCTTAATTTCAGTTCCTTTCCCTAAAATCATTCAAAACAAAACTGCACTCTCTTACAAAACACGTCTGATATGGCTACATTTTTCTGAAATATCTCCGAAGTCTACCCCTATATGTAAAAATTGAGGTATGGATATTACTATGTGACACAACAGCAAATTTTTCAAAAGCTTATAAATTTTTCTCCTTTATGCTTTTTTTTTTTTTTAGAAAATAGCCAAGCTAATGGATGAATACAACTACAGCTCACATCCTTTAAAAATATCTGATAGAGAAACTCTCATGCTCTCATAGAACACCTCAGATTCAGTGCGGTTTTTTATGGTTAAAGAAGATTAAAAATTCTAACGCCTGTTCAAAACTGATTATAATTTCTCAGATACTACTGTGTGTATAATAAATACAAAAAAGCATAGCTAAAAAAAAAAAAAATCAACAAAATCTCATCGGTCACTATTAACTCACTTGTCACATTTGTTGTCACTGTTCTACTCGCAGGTGAACTGTAGAGTGAAGAAGAAACTGCAGAAACTGTAACATTGTATGTTGTTCCAGGAATAGCATTAGAAAAACCAGCCTGAAATAGGACATAGATTTATTTAAGTCCTTTACCAAGAATCATGAAAATGAAAAAAACCCCAAAACCCAAAGTTTAACCGTTACATTACTGAAAGTGATCCGTTAATAAGCTTTTAGAAATACAACAGTATTTACAACAGTGAAAATAGTAGTTTACGTTAGCTACAGTACAGTATTTTGCCATCTTATTTAACTACCCTCCATAAGATTTGTATAACATTCAATATTAAAGAACAACAGAATTAACTATTAATTTTATCACAGAATCACCTATCAGTGTATCTATAGAGGTTTTTCTGTATCATCATCATTATCAAAGTAAATACGAAGCATTATAAAATGCCTTTTTGAAAGAATAAACACAAAAGCAGCCTGAAAAACTTAGAAGTTTTTGACCCTTAAGCTAGCCCATCTTTTGAAATAAACATAATTAACAACTTTTTAGCAAGCATTTATATAAAATACCTGTATCTCTGCAGTTCCAATGAAAAGCAAAAGCAAAACAACCAGGACAACCATTATGTCTGTTAATATTATTATATTTTCCAGACAGCAGAATCAAAAAGTGCTCCTATTTCTGTTTGATGGCTTAGCAGTGAAATGTTGCCTGCATTAATGATTTAAGCACAGATCTTCCTGGCAAGTACACAATTAATGAGTCTGTATTACTCAATAGCTCTGCCCTTCCTTTGTTAAACTATTCATGAACCCTTGGATGACTGGCTGTATCCTTCTAGCAGACTTAAAAGAAAAAAAAAAAGTAAATTCACTACTTGTTGCTAGGTAACAAACTCTGGATGCTGAAATTTGCTGTCACCAATTTTTCATTAAAACTTTCATTTTCATATTTGCATCAAATCACTAAGGAGGCAAGCTTGAATTCCTCATCAGCACAGTGCATAAGGAAAAGCTGGCCATGCAAGTCCTATAATAAAAGCACATACTTGATACTCCCTAACTCCAAGATCTAGGATAACAATAGAGCCATGATCAGGAATAAGATCCACATGAAATCTGTCTACATGTCCATACGGTAGTCTCCAATACAGTGAAAAAGAGTATGATGAAACATTGAAGAATTTAAGTCCTTCTGGCTTTGCAGGTTCTGAAAGAGAATTGTGGAATAAAAGACATTAACTTAAATAACCCCCTTTACAAATTTATTAGTAGTTACAACTGAATATGAAAGCATCCAAGAACAGTTTACTTGCTACATGAAGGATAATTGCTAATTAGCCTGGATACAGCAGTATATTATACTACAGTTGCTATACTACCTCTGAGACTTGGCTGACAACCTCCCAACTACGCTGTGCAGACATCCCCATTTGCAGAGAGCAAGCTCAAGTATCTGCGCAGTGTTCAGTTAACAAAGAATCTCTGCACAGTCCTGGTGTTTCTGCTGTCCTCAACCTTAAAGTTAGCGCTACTACTGTCATAACTAATGCTACTGTTGAAATTCAAGATATAGCTGGTGCTTGCTCAGTTGCTAGCCAGAGGGTCGTTAACTCTTTTATACTTTCTATGCATTTGGAATCCCAGTAATTCCATGAAGTCTAGCGAGTTAGTTCCCCCAAATTTGGATGTTTTACTCCTTTTATTAAAGCTAAGTTTCCACCTACTCTTGTCACACCATCTCACTTTCTTCTGCCTTTAAATGCACCTTTAAATCTGTATCATCCACTGTAAGCCTAACAATGAACTAGATTTTAGCTTCTTCAATAGGTCATTAAAATATTATCTACCTATATTATTGTGTAATTTATCCACCTGTGCAATGCATAGCCATGTGCATCTGTCTCCTTTCTACTTTGGAAAGTACGCACAACTAACAGCTGTCCCTATGCTTATCTCCCAGTGCAAGCCCAGTCAGCGATGCTATTCGTCACATTTCAGATTGGCCACTACCCTTGCACTCAGTCCTCTGTCTGCCTTACCAGCATGGTTCTTCAGAATTCAGACTAAATATTCTAGTACTGTTTATACACTAATATCATACTGTGCAGTCTGAATATCATATCACTTCCATCCTGAAAGAGCTCCACTCCTTTCTTATTTACTGTAAATCTGCTTAGGTTATATATCTTTCATTAACTCTTTACACTGACTATCCAAAGTTACAGAATCGTTTCAAACAGATTACTCCAGTTTTACCATCAAATAATCTATCTGAAATACTAATATATCCAAATATTACCTCTAGATTTTATATTCAGTCTGTATTTGTCTTATACATATATATGATTTTTAACTTGTTGCTTTATTTTAATACTAACAGAACCAAAAAAATAATTAATAATACATGTGGAGGTGTGCAAGTATAACTGAGAGCATAATTTCTTTCTTTTAATATACTTTTATAAATTTTAAGTCCTACTGCTATCATCAGTACTTTTATTTCCATGGATCTCAACTTCCTTTAAAGCTGGATTTTATGCTTATAGAGCTCTTTTTATACAGACCCATGATTAATCTCTGAGTGTATAGTTATCACAAAGTCATCTCTACCTCAGTTGAATTCCTTCTGACTCAGCAGTAGAAGAGAGCATTAAATTTAGTCCCATGAAGCTAATACTCTTCCTACTATTATCCCATGACTGAGAATTACCCTTCCTAGCGACGCTGTAAAAAAGCCTCAGTTCTACCCTTCTGCAGATTTAACCACATAATCAGGGAATGCATATGTGAGTGTGGTTCACTCGAGCCTCACTGCACCTGCTCTTCTACAGTCTTCCTCCCTGTTTCATGCCCATGCACACACACTTCTAACCAGCAGCGGTCAGCATATCTGTATAAAGTATATAGCCAGAATATTTGTGTAAAGCATAGTCAGAGCAATTTGCTGTAAATTTCACAATTTCACCTACAAAAATACTGCTTAATGTCTGCAATATATATTCTGAGTGAGGGGACTGAAAATTATTTGAGGCTGAGTAGATACATCAGTGAACATGGAGTGCAAAATACAACATGTCAATTTTTCCAAAAATTAACCATTACAAACCAGCAGGCTCAACGTCGCAATGTAATCTCAATACATTTAAGTAAAAGGAAGTACAATTAGGTCAACCAAACTGACTTAAAACTTCCTGCATTAGAAAAAATATTAATTACAATTAAAGTATTATAGCATTGTGGTCCTAGTTTAAAAGACATACAAGATTTTTTCTTATTAATTTTACCCTCAAGACATTGCCTCAAAACAAATGTAAGGATTTCCACCACTATGTCACTTTATTTTAAAGGCTCTCTTTGACCTCTTGCTTCAGTTCCCCTGACTGAGTCAGAAGCACCAACAGTTTGTCAAGCACTGATCCCAAAAGCAGACATACAAATGTCATGACATTTGGTCAAAGTAGTCAATCAATGACAACTTCCAACACTTTTCAGGTCTCTCTCATACCACCATGCCATTGCCACAAAAACCCCTACAAAAAGGAGTATAAGAAAGTAGTAAAAGAAATTGGTTGAGATAGTTCTGGTGCATCTTTCTGCTCTTTAAATTTCATCTGTATTTGACATTATTACATTACAGTAAACTGCAGACACATGTGTCAAGACTGAAATTTTGCCCCACTAAGTTTTTCTCACAAATCTAATAAGAAACAGTCCTTGAATGGAGTAGTTTACAATCTAAAGCCTTAACTCTACAAACATTTGTAAACTTGTTTAACTTCATTCACTGCAAAAAACCTGCTGAAATCAGGTAAGGTAAAACTCAACTCGTGCATAACTCTTTGCAGGGTAAGACCTGAAAAATAACGAAAATACTAAAAATGGTAGAAAGAAATGCAGCACGGCTAAAGAAGTTATGTTTCTGGTAGTGTACCACTAGATGCAGGTTGAAGAGGGTATAAGTAATGTATGTCCACAACCATAGCAAACTATTACATGAAGATCTCTTGAAATTCCACAACATGAGATGTACAAAGCTAAACGTGCACTGTTATTGACAGCTACCATTCACCAGCAAGGAGAGAAAGCAAGAAACCATACAGACCTGTTACAATTTCAATGAAAGCAGAAGCTCCTTCAATATTTCCTCTTAGTCTTTGCAGTGTGAAATTATAAATGCCCCCAGCAGTCAGGTCGGTAACACTGAAGTCAGTCAGTGCTCCTGGAATCCTGAACTTATTTATAAATGTACTGTTTGATAAAGATGCTTTATAAGAAGTGAAGTTAGTCTTGGTTGGATTCCACATTAAAGTTGCAGAGGAAGTATTTACCATTTTTAATGCCAGACCGCATATCCCAGCTGGTTCTACAGTAAAAATTATTCACATTAATAACAAAAAAATTAATGTATAGTCCTTAAAATATAAGAAAAGTACCATCTTTTAAAAATAAATGTTTTTTATTTCAATTATTTGAGGGTTCACAGCATCATGAAATATTCATACAAATTTTGGAAGTATGTTTGTATAGATATATAGTAAACAGTGCCATTATGCTGAACAGGGTAAAATCTGGGGATGTACCTCCTGTGTGTGCTATGTAATTTATGGAAGAAAATTCCAGACTTATCAGATCTTCTGTAACATTGCTCACTGGTGAAACAGAATGAGAATGGAACACTTGGTAAACAGAAGTAGAGATTTTCTTCAGTTAGAAGTTTTCTAAAACACATCATAGGCCATATAATTTTAGAAAATGTCATCTGTTCACATAGGGATACAGTAAATTGCATAGTCTCAGTGATTATCCCTTTTTTCCTTTTTAAATATTCGTTTTGGTTATATTAAGATTCCTAAAGTCAAAGAGAATTATTTACAAGTAGCACCTCCATTAATCTGTGCAGCACAGCTGCTGTTAGAAAAGAAAAATGTTTCCATTCCTCCTAAGAAATGAATCTTCCAGATTATTTATTTATGTTGCTTGAAGCTTTCTGAAAAATACTAATCAGCATAATCCCATTGCAGGCTGGATTATTCAGCATGAAAAAAATCCTAAAGGTTTGCCATTAAAATGACAGAGTAATCTCACCATAATCTAGCCATATACTGGACTCATCCACAGTACTCTTAAATATTTGCTTGAGGATAAAAAGCACCTTCAGGACCATGATGATGATTATTCTGCTGTGATTTTCATTAACAAGAATCTGCAGGACTAGGTCTGTTTTTTTTCAGAGATTCGCTCATCTCTGAATAATTAAGTGCAGAGCCTCCTTGACTACTAACTGAGTTAAGGAGTTATAGTCCAAGCAAACCACAGAAAATCCATCAAAGAAGGGAGGAGGTCTATGACATGCATGTGTATAAATCTGGGAGTTGATTTATTTTCTGATTACACTTAGCTGCTCTTTATCTACTTTGGCAGTCCAGAATCCAATATAAATCTATTCCTTCAAATCTCTGCCACAGCTCTCCTCTTTTTATGCTGTATCACAGGAGCATTGGAAAATCCATGTTTGCTCAGAGACAGAAAATGAGTGCAGGATACAGCTTAATTTTCTGGACCTTGTCAAACTGTCTGAAGAATTCCTCTTACTCTTTTAAGCATTCTGTGGCCTTGTACAGCAGCAATCCTCCGATCTTAGACCATGGGTTTGCAAGAATTTAAGAGATACAGAAACAATTGTAAACAAAATGCAAGGTAATTCTTAAAAGTATAGGATCCTATTCTGGCAAGATCTTACTCTGCTAGAGCCGGAAGAACTTTGTGAGTCCGCCTCTTTTTTCAAATGGGTATCTGTCACTATGTCTAGACTCCTCAACTTCAACACAGCGAGTTACACAGAAGGCTTCTGTTTAAACAACTATCACAAGAGGAAGTGAAACTTGCTCCCTCAAGTTAAATTTTCATTTTGAACTGTGAGACCTTTTTGAGTCACTTACATACAATGATTTAAATGTCTCTGAACATTTACCGTTTTTCAAAAAGAAAAAAAAAAAGCAAATTATAAGGTATTTCCTTACTTGTGATGACTTTTTTCTCCACAGCCACAGAGGAATCCAAGCCTTTAACGGTCCTTAATTGAAAAAAGTATTCTGCCCCAGGGACCAGATTTTTCACTACAGCTCTGCTGTCGTAAACTGTTCTGGTAAGCATTTTGTCATTATTCATCAGACGATATGAAAGCTATGGAAGAAAAATAATTTCTTACATCGGACTATTTCACTTCATAAAAGTAATGTTCATAGATTCCAACTACCTGTTTATATAAAAGTATTTACAGTATTTTCCACATTTTAAAGACAAAAAACCCCCAAGAATATGGCTTAAGCTTTATATGGTTCCACAAGGTTGATCCACTACTTACTCTAAGATTTAATAGCCCAGTGGTGAAAGCAGTGACTTTAATCTTTAAAAGTAGATAGAGGAAGCGAAGGTAAGTCATGGCTTACAGGTGACATGTTTTTGCTCTTGGAGGAAGGATACTAATGTGTACTCTGACTGCTCAGTCACACAGCTGTACTGATGAGCTGTACAATTAACTACAAGATAGAAAGAATGAGAATAGCCAAGGGGTAGAAGAGCAGCCTAAGGATTAATCAATAGGATGAGATAAAATTTTTTTTATCCTAAAATGGAGACACTTCCAAAATCTCTGTACCTTTACGGCAAAAAAAAACCCAAAAACCCACAACCCAAACAAAATCAAACAAACCAAACCAACCAATGAAAAAAATACCCATGCACTGTTCAGAGTTGAGATTCTGAAAAAAGTCCCAAGGAATCAGCCACTCAGCTCTGCTCACTGGTATACCTTGCAAACTCACTTGTTTAGAGCCAGTGCAGAGAATAAAAGTGCTGGAGATACCAAGTAACTGAAATTTGGGCACTTAACTCCTAGAGGCTGTGAGGATTCCTTCTGACCTCCCAGACAACTCTAAGGTGAGAAAACAAATTCCTGTGCTACTCCTTTCTGTGGACATAGAAAACTGTTACTGCAGACTGTTTCATATCTGCACCAGTGAAAGGCAAGATGCGCCATGTGTCTGCCCTGCAGAGGAGGGCTTTAGACAAGCATCTCCAGCACGCACATGTGGGTTTCTCAGGCGTGGCATTTAGTACTGAGAGATCAAGAAGGTTTGCAACTGCCTACATCAGTGTGTCCTGTCCTGCCACCCGTTATTTCCTCTAAGATAAGAGGAATACTCTACAGATGGCAGTGACCTGAAAGCACTTTGATTCAGCTGCTATTCGTTTGGGGAGGAACAATCCAATTCCCCTCTGTATATTTTACCAGCAGAGCACCTGTTAATACACACTAAATCTTGGAGACTGCCATCACCTTATTAGAATTACAACACTGCAAAATGCTAGAAGCAAAGCTATAGATTAAAGATTCACATCTAGTATAAACAAGTTAGGAAAATACCTTTTGTGCACTCTTCGCTCTACAAACTACAATATATTGCATAGAAAGTTGATGAGCTGGGATAATTAATTTTAAATGATTGGTAAAATGATCCCTTTTATGCAGGTGCACCTTACTAAGCAACCCGTCTACTGAAGCCTTTCTCATTAAAGATTTAAAGATAAGCTCATTTATTCGGACAAAGCACTGTCTAATGTGGCTGCTTGCTCTATGAGATGCCAAACAATAGTACCATGCCATAAAGATCAATATTACAGATGACAATTACTTTCCACAGGATGGTAAAAATAACCTGACCACATAAAGAAGTATATCTGAACTGGTTCAAAACATGAACAAGAAAACTGAATTTAATTATAAAATTTGTAAAAATACTCCAAGCTACATCAGCAAATTGTGCTGTGGTAGGTTAACTGGCTACTCTTACTCATTCAGTTCAATGCAGCTTTACACTAATGAAGAGAAAAGAAATGTCAAGAAACTATACTAAGATACCCAGATTTCAAGTTTTAGGTAAGGATATAATCGAAGTCAACACGAGAAAAATAAAAACTATAAACTTGTCTAATTCATGCAAGCTAACTTAAGATAGAATTAAATCTAGCCAGGGGTGTCAAGAGCAACAAGAAAAGCTTCTATAGGTACGTCGGTGATAAAAGGAAGACTAGGGAAAATGTGGGCCCTCTCCAGAAGGAAATGGGAGACCTGGTTACCTGGGATACCTGAGAAGGCTGAAGTACTCAATTACTTTTGTGCCTCAGTCTTTACCAGCAAGTACTCAAGCCACGCTGCCCAAGTTGCAGAAGGCAAAGGCAGGGACTGGGAGAACGAAGAACCACCCACTGCAAGAGAAGATCAGGTTCAAAATCATCTAAGGAACCTGAAGGTGCACAACTCCTTGGGACCTGATGAGATGCATCTGTGGGTCCTGAGGGATCTGGCGGATGAAGTTGCTAAGCCACTACCATCATATTTGAGAAGTCGTGGCAGTCCAGTGAAGTTCCCACTAATTGGAAAAGGGGAAACATAACCTCCATTTTTAAAGATGGAAAAAAGGAAGACCCGGGGAACTATAGGCCAGTCAGTCTCACCTCTGTGCCTGGCAAGATCATGGAGCAGATCCTCCTGGAAACTATGCTAAGGCACATGGAAAATAAGGAGGTGATTGGTGACAGCCAACATGGCTTCACTAAGGGCAAATCATGCCTGACAAATTTGGTGGCCTTCCACAATGGGCTTACAGCGTTGGTGGATAAGGGAAGAGCAACTGACATCATCTACCTGTGCAAAGCATTTGACACTGTCCCGCACAACATCCTTGTCTCTAAATTGGAGAGACGTGGATTTGACAGATGGACCACTTGGTGGATAAGGAATTGGCTGGATGGTTGCACTCAGAAGAGTTGTGGTCAACGGCTCGATATCCAAGTGGAGAGCAGTGACAAGTGGCATTCCTCAGGGGTTGGTATTGGGACCAGTGCTGTTTAAGATCTTTGTCGGCAACATGGACAGTGGGATTGAGTGCACCCTCAGCAAGTTTGCCAATGACACCAAGCTGTGTGGGGTGGTCAACACACTGGAGGGAATGGATGCCATCCAGAGGGACCTTGACAGGCTTGAGAGGTGGGCCCATGCAAACCTCACGAAGTTCAACAAGGCCAATTGCAGGCTGGGCAGAGGATGGATTGGGAGCAACTCTGAGGAGAAGGACTTGGGGGTGTTGATTGATGAGAAGCTCAACATGACCCAGCAATGCGCGCTTGCAGCCCAGAAAGCCAACCGTATCCTGGGCTGCATCAAAAGCAGCGTGGCCAGCAGGTTGAGGGAGGTGATTCTCCCCCTCTACTCCACTCTCATGAGATCCCACCTGGAGTACTGCGTTCAGCTCTGGGTCCCCCAATATAAGAAGGACATGGACCTGCTGGAGCAAGTCCAGAGGAGGGCCATGAAGATGATCAGAGGGCTGTACCTCTACTCTGAAGACAGGCTGAGAGAATTGGGGTTGTCCAGCCTGGAGAAGAGAAGGTTGTGGAGAGACGTTATTGCAGCCTTCCAGTACCTGAAGGGGGCCTACAAGAAAGCTGGAGAGGGACTTTTTACGAGTGCATGTAGTGATAGGACAAGGGGTAATGGCTTTAAACTGAAAGAGAGTAGATTTAGATTAGATATAAGGAAGACATTCTTCACTATGAGGGTGGTGAGGCATTGGAACAAGTTCCCCAGAGAAGCTGTGGATGTCCAAACCCTGGAAGTGTTCAAGAGCAGGTTGAATGGGGCTTTGAGCAACCTGGTCTAGTGGAAGGTGTCCCTGCCCATGGCAGGGGGGTTGGAACTAGATGATCTTTAAGGTGCCTTCCAACCTGAACCATTCTGTGATTCTAAGCACAGGGAAGTAGGGCCGAGCAGAAACACAGGTCAGCAGGCCAAGAGAGACTAAAGCGCAAATTGAAAATGCTGTAATGACTAATGAAAACGATAATTTAAACACACAATAAGCTTATCTAGGTGTTGGGGAGGCCACTAGCTGACCAAAGCAGAAAGGGAGCACTCAGTATAGACAGGTCCCTATGAGAAATAGTAACCGAATTATTTGTTTCAATGGTCAAGGATGTTCTCATCAGAATCATTATCAATGAACTATGAATTTTGAGTCAAACTGAGCTGTCTCAAATTGAAATGTCCACAGAAGAGGTTTTTAAAAAAGTTTGACAGTAGTCAGAAAGGTGGACAGCATGTTATTGCCTAGGAAAGGAATAGGAAGCAAAACAGAAAACACTATTAACCTTTTGATAACTCCATTATGCACTCACATCCTAGGTGAACACCCAAACTCAAGAATAATATCAAAGGCTTAGAAAGATTAAAGAAAAAAATAATAAAAGATGGAGAACAGCTGCGACATAAGAATGTTGCACAAGAGACAACTGGGAAATTAAAGCTTATAAAATCATGAAAGGTATGGGTATGGTGAATAGGGAAGTACTAGCTATTTCTAGTACCACAAGAACCTAAAAAATACCAGGTTTAAAATTAAAAAAAGTGTACTCTTTCAAACAGGGCATAACAAAATTGTGAAATATAAAGGATCAAACAAATTCAGAAAAAACATTCACTGTTTTTCTCATGTATATCCCATTTTAACCTATCACTCAGGAAATCCCTAAACTCCTTAGTGCCCAAGGCTGGGAGGGTACAGAAGGTATCAAATGTTTGCAGTTTTGTCTTGTAAGTTGCTACATTTAAAAAAAAAAGTCTTATTCTGGAACTTTCTAAAAAAAAAAACAAACCATTTAGATCCTCCTATATAGAATGAATTTTTTATTCTGCAGCTCAATGAAATTAATTTGTATTACAAATTTGGGAAGCTAAGAAAAAAAGATTACATTGCAGTTGCATTCAACCCTTGACCTGTAATCTTTTTTATTGCACACTAGCTGAAAAAAACAGTTTTTGAAAGCTTTTAAAAGCATAATTTTATAATCTTTTAAAAAACTGTTACATAATATGAAATATGTATTTAGCTGATCTCCCATAGCAGTATTTCCCTCCCATGCTTATGTGGGTTATAAAGACAAATATTTATGGTTGGGTCTGCAGTACATACAGGATGATAATTTCATTGAAATCTTAAAAAAAAAAAAAAAAAAGGATTGCATTGATTTCTTCACATATCTCACCTGAAACATATCAAATCCTCCTCTTGGTAGTTTCCAAGAAAAATAGACTGTATTTTCTTCTTGCCCAAACACCTGTAAATCTGATGGTGGATCTGGATCTGAGGTAAAGACAGGAGTGGATGCAAAATTTAATATCAAAATAATCTATATTACTTTAAAGGAAATTAACATCTACAGAAGATTGCTGTAATTCATTATTTTATAATTCATTATAGAAACAGATCTCATTTTGTACTTAAGAAGAATATAAAATAAATTAAATTCACCTCTACATACTAGCAATAGAATCAGAAATAAAATCAATGTCTGTAGGTTTTTATGGAAAAGTTTTATCATCCTAGTATTACTGCTGATTCAGTTACTGGCAGAATCCCATTAACTACAGAGGAAACCTGTTTGTGTTTTGAAAGCTTTTATTTGCTTTCAAGGATGTTTTAGATTCAAAAGAAAGACATAGATACATTAATTCAGTCATTGTTAAGATGCATTGATTTAATAAGGAATAGCTTTTCTTATACAGTGCCTTAAAATGTAACAACCCTAATTATCTGAAATCATGAAAAGTTATTAACAAACCGTGAACCTACAGGTGCTAATCTTGAGGATGGTGGGGTGACTTTTTTTTAATCCATTGGTTGTCACAATACTGATTAAGAAATCAGTGCCTGGCAGAAGACTCTCAAATTTGTACATTCTACAAAAGATTAACAAAAGAGATGATGTTCTTTAGGATTTTAAAAATGCATGTATCTTCATATGTTAATTCTTTATAGTACTATGGATATTATTTACACGTGTGTATATGCTGTCGGTCAAAAGCTATTTTAGTATGATGAAACCTTACATAGGATGCATCACACTATGGTTCACAGCAAGTTCAAGACTTAAAAGATTAAATTAAACATCCAGAATGACACACAGATTCTACTGGTGCTCACTCCAGCGTAGTATTTTGTTTGCTCTTCTTTGCACAAATGCATCATATGAGATTTGTAATTTGTTAAAAAATGCAATTCTTAAAATGATCTTTTTTCACGAGGGTACAGTAATGTGTATCAACTAAAACATCAAATATATGCCACATACAAGTAACACTGCAGGCTACTTATTTTAAATATACAGTGAAACATCTATTTTGAGTTCACATCAGTTATTTTTCAAACGTAATCTTCATACCTTACACCAGAAGGTAACATTTTCTCCTCGTTGAACACCTTACTGTTTATTGAAATAACATATCCATCAAACATATTTTGGGCTGATGGCCAGGTAACAGTTATTGATTCAGAGTCTCTGCTATAGTTCAGATATTTAACTGCGCTTGGTACTGTGTGACAATAAAAAAAAATGCATTACTTTAAAAATACATTTTAAATACATTACTTTATGACAGGATTCATGTCATCAGAATGCAACTAAAACTCCAGAAAAATTATGTCCATGTCCTTGCTTATCTCAAGGACACACAGACTAATACTGCTGTGGTAATGTCTATAGGGACTTCTGTTATCCAGGAGATTCAGAGCCAAACTGCTTGCTGCTCTGTAATGCTACTTAGTGCAGATCTGACATCACTAATGTGGAGTTCCTCAAAACCAGACAATTCCTCAAGAAAAGAAATGTTGTATAAGAGGTAAGATACTCAGCTGAGACCAAAGTTCCCACTAACACAGTATCTTGTATTCAACAGTGGCCAAAAGCATATGTCTACAGAAAAGCAAGACTTGCATAGAGTGATAATCCCCTTCAGTAATCTCCCAGACTGCAGTTTGCAGCCCAAGGATTTCCTGAGCCAAAGGTGATTTCTGTGAATTCAGTAAACCTCAGCAAATTCCTCTTTTACGAATGTCTTCAGTCTCCACTTTAACCTATGACCATAATCATCACACAAAATATTATGTGGCCAGAAGTTCTGTAACTTGTCTATAAATTTAATAAACAACCATTTCCTTTTGCTTGTTTTCTACTTGCTCTCTTCTAGTTTCAAGTCCTTAGTTCTTGTAAAGGACATGTCAATGAATTATCATTTCTTACTTGCTCCATAATTACCTCTCCGTGACTTATCCTCTCACAAATTATTTTACATTACATCATTGTTCCTGTATCAGTTTTAGCTCAGTAGTTCCTTAAATGCAAAACATTACGTATCTTTGATCACACTTGCTGCCCTCCGGTGAACCTTTTCGATCGCATGTACTATATTTTACTTTTTCACATTAGGGACCTGTTAGAGGAAAATATAACATGCCAGATCCAACAGCCTGAGAGGCCATGATGCCAGGTCCAACCAGCAGCAAGGCTGAAGCCGTATGCCCAGCAGGCACACGCACACAGAGCACGCATATGCACCACATACACACACAGATCACAGACAGATACTCAGAGCCCTCACAGGAACACGGACAGCACCAACGGCCTCATCCTGCTCCCCTCTCCAGCTGAGAATGGAGGTCCACTAGTAACAATACTTATATACATAGGTACAAGGTGGATCTCCCCAGCAGTTGGGCTGAGTCTGCCCAGTAGACACCCCTCGATCCCAGTCTCCCCAGTTGCTGGCACACACAGAGCTGGCCAGGACTTCCCAAGTCCCTGGTGCTCTCGCCCTTAGAGATACACAGATGCTCTCTCACCCAGAGCTGGCCCACTCACTTTTTATCCCACAACCTAACAGGATCGGAACTGCATGCTGTCTTCAAGAGGCAAGAGTACCTGGATTTCTACAGACAATACAGCGACATTTTCTGTTTTGTCCTATAATCTCTTCTAACATCCCAGCCGCTTTTTACTTTGCTGCTGAGCTATATGCTGACTTTTTCATGGAACTACCCATCATATTCTCAAGATATCACTCTAGAGAATGTTACAGTCAGCTCAGAGCTGACCATATGTGTGAAATTTGGGTTACTTTTGCCTTGTGTATCACGCTTATTTAAACTGAATTGCATCTGACACTTTAACATCCAGCCACTGAGGCATATATGGTCTTTTCCACAGTTACTCTTTACTCGTTCTCATCTGTACTATCCTGAGTAACTTTGCATCAGCAAACTCTGTCACCTCTGTGTTTCCTCACTTTTCCAGATCATTTATGAATGTTTTGGACAGAACAGGTCCCAGAAGCCATCTGACAACCTGCCTCCACTGTGAAAACTACTTTTATCTTTTGGGGAAGAGTGGCTGGAAAGCTGCCTGGTGGAAAAGGAGCTGGGGGTGCTGGTTGACAGCCGGCTGAACATGAGCCAGCAGTGTGCCCAGGTGGCCAAGGCGGCCAACAGCATCCTGGCTTGTGGCAGGAATAGTGTGGCCAGCAGGAGCAGGGAGGTGATTGTCCCCCTGTACTCGGCGCTGGTGAGGCCGCACCTGGAATACTGTGTCCAGTTTTGGGCCCCTCAATACAAGAAAGACATTGAGGTGCTGGAGCGTGTTCAGAGAAGGGCAACAAGGCTGGTGAAGGGTCTGGAGCACAGGCCTTATGAGGAGCGGCTGAGGGAACTGGGATTGTTTAGCCTAGAGAAGAGGAAGCTGAGGGGAGACCTTATCGCTCTCTACAACTACCTGAGAGGAGGTTGTAGTGAGGTGGGTGTTGGTCTCTTCTCCCATGTGGTTAGCAATAGGACAAGAGGAAATAGGCTCAAGCTGCGCCAGGGGAGGTTTAGGTTGGATATTAGGAAAAATTTCTTCACGGAAAGGGTAGCCAAGCATTGGAACAGGCTGCCCAGGGAAGTGGTGGAGTCCCCATCCCTGGAAGTGTTCAAAAAACAGGTAGATGTGGCACTTGGGGACATGGTTTAGTCTAGTCTACCCTTGATTGGTTTAGTGTGGACTTGGTAGTGTAGGTTAATGGTTGGACTGGATGATCTTAAAGGTCTTTTCCAACCTAAACGATTCTATGATTCTATTCCCTGTTGTTAGGTCAGTTTAAAACACTGGCTGCTTTTTTAAGAGCCACGGTAAGAGAATCTCACCAACAGGTTTTTGGAAATCCACAAAGCATATATCAATTGCATCTCCCTTACCACATGTTTGATGACTCGAAAGAATCCAAACATGTTTTTGAGGCATACTTTTCCTATACTAGTAAGATCCTTTCTTGTTCTACCTCTAAACTGTAAGATACTAAGTAGTTTATTATTAGCTATAACTCTACAACCAAAAAGCAATGCAATAGTGGGTGTCTCCCTAGGGTGAGTTACTCTGCTAGCCAAGAATAGTGACACTGCTAGTCTGGTCCAGGTTTTATCTAGAGCTAATGACCAAAACTCTTTTCTCTCTACACCATGAATTCCTACACCCAAGATGAAGGTACCATTTTCCATTGGAGCAGGATATCTCAGTATCTATGGCACTGTACATTACTGGAGACAGAGAGCAGCTCAGAGACTTTGAACTCTCTTTTAATGTAGTTTTCACTGGAATAAGAACATCATGCTTATTGAAAGAAGAAGCAACAGTGAACTGATACAACTCTGAAATTATTATCTCAAGACAGTATGTGAAGGTTACTGGCCAGAGTACTTACTTTCTGGTGCTATCTGAATAGACTTATTCACAGTGACATCAAAAAGAAGCAACACAATTGTGTTATGAGTGAAAGCCTGATACAGACAGAGAGGAGAAACATTATTCCACAAATGAAAGAATTCTTCAGAATGAATATATTGCTGGAGTGAGAAAACACAGCAGAAAAATGTGACTTCAAGAGATCTTAATTTAAAAAGGAAAAAAGTAACAGTGAAAGAATGGTTTTTAAATGTATAATGGAAGGAAGCCACTAGCAGCTAGAAGAACTAGAACAGAACAGATCTATGCTGTTGAGAAGTGTGTATCAGTTACTGGACTGTATACCTGCTTGAGTCATTATGAAGTTAACATTGGTAGTTCATTGTATGCTGCAACCATATTCAAATTCTTAAAAGATACAAGCAGTCAAAGAATAAGGAAAATAACAATGAAAGAGAATAGAGAGAAAATTATGAAGATGGCTGAATTACTTTATTTGAGACAAATATAAAATTCAAGAAGAAAGCAAGACATAGATGGAGGAACACAAATGCTGAATTTGACAACACTGTGGTCTCACCTGTCTCTATTTCCTTTGTCACAAAAATACTGTCTCTGAAACCTTCCTTTTCTGTTCGAATTGTAAAGTTGTACAGTTTACCAGGAGTAAGGCTGGAAAATGTTGCTGTTTCTTGCTTGACCTTCTGGACCTAGAAAACCAAACACAGCTTTCACAGAACTGTTTGCAAAATTTGCTTATCTTACTTCCACCTATTTTAATGGGAGATACAGCTTTTAATTTAACCTCTGACTACTTAATAGAAGACTTTGAAAAATAACTGCATTGCCTATACACAAGTGGTCTTTTAAAAAACATACCCTGAAAGCACTTGCACAATTTGTACATGTAACTTCATATTGCTGAAAATCTCCATCAGCACGGTCCCAAGCAATCTGTATTGTAGTGTCTGTAATGTTACCTTCTCGTACATTGAGGGGAGCTGCCAGACCTGCAGAAGGACATAAAACACATTACTGTTCAATCCAAGACCTTGTTCAATCCAATGCTTTTTATATCTCCTGTGGAGACATAAAAATGAAGACAATCAGTAACAGATTCAAACAAATAGAGGGCAAAATCTGATCTCAGGCATGCAAACACACAGACATTCTGAAATAGAAAAATGGAGAAAGAACAAAGAGATAATATTGGCATTATTTAAAGAAAATTGCCTGCTTGTTTATATTAAAATTACACAGGGATGAACATGCATTTCTCCCTGAGGACAGAGGTGGCACTCCTAGGTGGGAAAGTCCTCCAGAATGAAGTTAATCTCTCCAATGCCACCACCATAGTGCTCAGAATGTACCTAAATTTTGTCAAACAGCTCAGCAAAACTGGCTAGACCAGGCAAGACAAATATACTTTATCCCTAAATTAGTATAGCCTTGTATGATAGAATTCAGATCACATTATAGAGGAGCTTCCACTCTTCTCTGCATCTGTTTCATCCCCACCATGGCTGGTTTTGGCTAAAGTGTACCAAAATTTACACTTTTTCTAAGAAAAACTGTATACATGTGACGGGTCAGTATTTTTTGTTTTCTTCCAAGTTTTTGGGGCCCCAGAAGAGACAGACCAAAACTAGGTTTTCTAAGGCAGTCTCATGCTAAATTTTAGGAAATGTTTTCATAACATCAATCAAAACCCAAGTTTTTATTAAAGCTGTATTTTAAGAAAAATCAGCTTTCAAGGTTTTCACGATTTGGGGAAGAATTTTTCTGTCTTGCCCTCATTCTCCTCTTTTTTCTTCCTTGCTTATTTTTATCCTATCTTAATTTTTCCTTTTATAACATTTCTACTCTGAAAGAAACAGCGCAGAAAAGAATTTCAAAGGAAAATGATAAAACAGGAAAAGAAAAACTTCTGCAAGTATAATTATAATAAAAAATAGGAAAGTCAAAACAGAATTTCAGCAGGTATTTTTAAAGAGGTTTTAAACTCCTATTAAAATCCCTTTTTTAAAGGCCTTGCTAGAAGGAGCCCCCGTCCCATAATACTTTTTTAATGTCTTTGTTATTGAATGTTATTATCTTGAAAAATGGGAATCTCAATGCTTTTACTATTTGCTTAGAGATGCACTGGGAGGAATAAACTTACTAATCTCAAGACACAGAAGTAACTCCATTGATACTCATCATCTTGGCTAAAATAAATGGTGAAAATGTGTCTTGTTTCCCACAAGGACAACTACTTAATACAGCCTAAATTCCTGAAATACTTGCTAGACATTTTACAGACTTGATATAAAAACCACAATTTAGAAAGTTTAGAAATTATAAGGGATCATTATAGTCTTGTTTAAAAAACAGCTAGTGTTAGTACAATTATTAATTGCTTACACAGATATATCAAGGTGATTTTTAAATAGCCCGTCTTTTCTACTGCACTGAAATAAAAGTTAAAAGAGTTTACAAATCAAAATTTAATACGGTGCAATTTTATAGGAATAAACTTAAAATACTCACATGTTTTTACACCAGATACATGGTAAAAGGAGCTCAACATTTTTCCACTTTTTGTGGAGATACAGAAATCGTATTCTGTTCCGGCAGTAAGGTTTTCAATTGTTACCTTACCATCACTTTTTAAAATGAATGTCGCATTAGGTCCTCCTTTACTTGTAACATATATGCCATCAAATACTCCAATATCAGGCATGCGAACAAATAATACCACAGCACTGCTATAAAGCACATAAGGAACTACAATTTGAACAGGCTTGGGCTCTAAAAGAAGAAAAAAAAATTGCCAGATGTTAATCAGCAGAAAATAAATTCAGTGAAAACCACACAGTAAATCTGAAACAACTGCCCTGAGAAATATGCTTGCCCAGTGCAAACAAACAGCTACCATAATAAAACATGTTATTGATCAGAAACAATAAACGACCTGATTTTTTAGGTGTTTATTATTGGAAGCCTGAAGCATTTGACAAATGATTTACAAATCAAAGCAAGTCAGGCTTCCAAAGGTATCAATGAATTACCTTTTCAACTACAACCACACCAAGAAGGTAAGTCAGGATAGCTGAAAAAATATACAGAAATGTACATATGGACTGGAAGATGAGCATGGAGAATAAGATACATTTGATGGATGCAATATTGACGTGTTTAGTTTTCTTCCCCTACAGCTGGCTCTGACAGCTGTGAAAAATCCCATCTAGAATTTTCTGTCATCTGTGTCTTGAATGAGGTATTAAATCTAATCCTATAAAAAAATTCTGAAAAAGACTAAGCCTGCTACCCTCCAAAATAGTGTAATCATTTAGAAAAAAATGACAACGCAGCAGTTCATGTATCTATAACCTGACAGCTGCAGCCTTTACATACCACATGTATACATGAATCCTGCCCATTCCTTTCACATATGCAAAAAATTTATACTGTGCCAAAAGCACTTCAACATCTTGGTAAACTAAGAGTAACAGGAAAGACCTTTTGATAAACAATGTAAAGCTTTTACGTTTGAGCTACTACTACTTCTAACTCAGAAGTCGTTTCCCAGCACCCTCTCATGAATAGTAGGGCAATTTCTCTATCACAGGTCACAGAACAACTAATGCATCTCCAAAAATAATCTGTTCCAACCATTCTAATATTTTCCTATTTCAAAGCAAATCAATGATGTGCCCAATTTCTTCTGTCAGTGGGCACATGATTCCCAGCTATGGTCCTCATCACAATTATCAGTACTACCAGCACGTTTCCCAAGGCTGCACCCTCTTTGAAAGTTAACAGCATCTACTTTGCAGTTAACAGTTAGGACTGGATCAATACATTTCATATTCTAGTTTTGATCCTTGGCTATTAAGCAAATCGACTTGATCTACCAAATCTGTTAGATGATAGTAACAATAAAGAGACTGATGTGTGTGTAGTCCGTAGTTTCCACTGTTAAAAGATGTCTTACTTAAAGTGCATTGAATGGTCTTCAGTTCACTCATATTTCCATTCTTCACACTTGCCACTGCTATTTCATAAGCCATTCCAGGAATTAGGACATCAACCTTAAATTCTTCTGTATTGTTTAATAAAAACTTCTTAGTTTCACCTATGTCTGCATTAGGTTTCACTTGAATGTAGGATTCCTGACACTCTTGTGGCAGCTTCCAGTGAAGGATTACACTCTCTTCTTGTACATCCTCTGGGTGAATATAAACAGCTGTAGGTGGACTGACAGCTTGATCAAAGAAAAAGATGTCAGTACAAAACCACAGATCAAACTTATTATCAATTTACAATCACTTCCCAATTATGCCTTTTGGTTTATTTTTGCTTCTAAAAAATGTCATTATTCTAGAACTACTAATTCATGTAATTATTTCTTAAAATAGTTTGCAGACAACTACCTGTTACAGGCAGATTCTGCTTTCTGTTTTCTCATAACAAATAGGGACTTATTTTACAAGTATATTCCGTTCCATCGGATAGATACAGAGTAACAAAGATGACATGATCTGAGTCACAGTATGACTAGAAAAAACATGAATCTGTCTTCACCTACATAATTTGAGACATCATGGTAATGTTTCTACTTTGCTAAAATTAAATATACAAACCACAAATATTTATCAAATAGGATGTCACTTCTTTAGCACATATTAATGTGCTGTAAGTAAGTAAGCAAGCGAATAAATAAATAAGGGGACAGGTACATTCACTCTTTTGGAAGGTTCTGAAGGTTAGAATCAGTAAACAGAGAATATAGAAAAGAATTCCCCTGACTTTCCCCCAATACATTCCAACAAACCGCAATCTGTACGTGGCCTTAAAAATACTTTTGTGCCTTGTATTTTCAATTTAAACTCTGTCTAGTGAAATAAAACCTCCAGAAAATGGATACATCACCTGTTGTGATTAATATAGGCTTTTCATGGCAGCTTAGAGTTCCTTTTTCTGCTACATTCTGTAAATATACCTGATACTGATGATAAGCTTTTACATTTCCTATTACTAGTGAAGTCTTGCTTTTTTCAACTGGTAACTGTTCCCAAACATTGGTTTCAGTATCCAAAATGTTGACGAGGTAGTAATGAAAAGAAGCACTGGAAGAATGCTGTGGAGGCTTCCACTTTACATGTATTTCTGCAGATGAAACATATGTAGCCTCTAACTTCTGGGAGTGCAACGGTCCTATTGAATAAGATTAGGAATAGAAATAGGATAATAGCTTCTGGTATCTTTTACCAATAACTAACTTTTTTTTTTTTGTTTTTTTTCAAATACAGCCTGAAAAGCTAACAGAACACATTTACTTACATAAATGCTAAATAGTATCAGAGCAAATCAAACAAAGCAACCTTGACTGTATATCTAATATTGATATGCAGGCGAATGTTCTCACTATCTGAGGTTTCCCGAATCACCCAGCTCTTTATGTAGAACTCAGTCTCCTCATTTAGGTCCTCCCTCTTGTACTTCGGTCAGATCAGAAACATCATCTAAGACAAATGGTATGTATTACCCATGTTGGTTAAAACCTGGTCCTAATGAATTAAATGGCAAAATCTACTGAATTTCAGGAAGTGTAAGTGTTCAATGAACACTATTTTTATCAATCATTTTAAAACAGTTCTTCATTATGTCTCCCACAACTCTTCCAAAAATCCAGCCACCAGTCTAATAATTAGTAAATCATCCTATTTTTCCTTGCCTGGACAATTATGTTTCTGTAGGCAGCAATGTTGCAGCTGAAAAGCTGATTTCTGAGGTAAAACACATATTTGCTTCTCATAGGAGAAAGCAAGAATATCTTTCCTCCATTATAGAGGTAACTTGCATTACAAGGTCTTATATACAGAAAACAAACCATCAGATTAGGGAACAGAGAAGCTGGTAGGCACAGGAGACAGGAAGACTTTCAAGTGCACTAAAGCAGCCCAGGGGAAGAAGTGAACTGTACAAAATGTACTTGCTGGAGGAAAGGAACAGTTCTTTCCCCTACAGAAAAATCAGTATTTTGTTCTGACTTTAGGAAAATGGACCTCTGTCTCATATTTGGACTGCCTTGCCAGAATTGGTAAAAATGTTAGGGCAGTAGGTTTTCTTTAACTTTTGCAAATCTGGGTATTTTCCCAGTACCACAGAAAGAGGAACCAGAAGAAAATCTGCACCTGAAATTGTGTCCATGAAGTAATTTTTCCTTGAGGACACATCCATTTGATCACCTTAAGATTCAAAGGTACTTTTCATCTCTACCAACTGGCAGGTTTCATTTGGCTTCATTCAGCTAGATTTTACTAGGACACAAGTTAATTGGTTCGTGAATTTTTCTTAGGCCATACTGCATCATGCAGTGGGTCAAAACGCAATGTATTTTTAAACCATGAAGCCTGTCTTAATCTTTACCGCAGGTATATAAGGATATCTCTGTTTACTCCAACAAAATCTTTTACTTCAGATTGGAATGTATGCTTCTGCTTTTCATCAGCATGGCCAAACAATACCTTACTGCTACTCTGACATCCAGCTTTCCCTTTGGACATCAGCAGGAATTCTGTGAGTAAAATTAAGGTAAGAACAAGCTTTTAAAATACACTTCACAGAAGCAGAATTTGTAGCTGGCCTTCTGCTTGTGGCCACTGAAAACTCCTGAATTTTCCCACATCAATCCCAATAAAGCATTTTTGCACACAACCAAAATGAAGACACTGGAATCCACTATACCAACTGGTCAATCCTGGATTCAGAATTCATGTTCAGAGTTATTTATATTTTCAGACAAAAAAAAAATCAACAAAAGGAATAGCATAATTAAAGGAAAAATATAAAGAGTGTATGATTATCTGGTTATTACTGCTATTTATTTTTGTAACTTACTTGTTTCTACTTTCAGAATTGGACTTAAGGTAGTCTGTGCCCCTTCTGGGTTCCTTGCTGCTAATAAAAAACTATAGCAAAGGCCAGGAGACAACTGCACAATTTTTGTTTCAGTTGTATTCACAGGCAAGCTCAGAATGTATGGCTTCCACTGATTAAAATAGTATTTAATTATAAGTGCAAAGCCTGACTTAAGCCATATGTCCATATCACTCCACATAAATACAGCTTCAGTTGTCTTGACATCACGCACACTAAACGTGAAGTTTTCCGGTACCAGAGGTACTGAAAAAGAACACCAAAAAAGAAAAAAATAATTGAAAAACATGAAAACCTTTTTTTTTTATATTTGTATCTTCAAAGATAAACATAACTGGGGGGAAGGCTTTTAAAAATAAATGCAAAAGATTGGAAGAAATATAGTTACATTCATATTCACAAATATATGGTAGCTGTATATAGCAGAAAAATCCTGTGAAGAAATAGTCTGGACCAGTGGGATCTCTCTGAAGGGCATAGCAGTCAGTTTCATTTTCTGGTATCATTGACAAAGTTGAGACACCAGCCTTTAGAAGATAAGGAGATCCATCTGTCCACAACAGCTGACCTTCTTCCTACATTGAAAAAAAAAAAAAAAAAAAAAAAAGAAATAAAAACTCCATGTATTTTTACATTATATTGATGAACTATTAAGGCTTTCATCATTGCAAGGATATCATCTAAACATCAAAAATTTACACACTTCATTTATACAAATTAATTATATAGAAACATTCTGAATGAAGTACATATTTCAGTGCAAAATTCTATCCCTTCTATTACAACAGATTACAAGGTACTAATATAATATAATAAAAGCCACATAAGGCTAATGTAGAGTGTTTGATCATTACAAACAAACATTTAAAAATCACTATTAATCAAATAATCTCATAATCATGGATGGATAATTTTTCTAAAAATGTTATTCACTCAAAAAAAAAATTCATTCAGTCAAAAATGTTCATAAATTCAGTCTGAAAGCAAAAATAGTTTAGCTGAAAAAAAATCCAGGGCTAGATTCAGATGAATCAGATGAGGAAGTGCTGTCTTTTGCCCCTTCTCCCATTGGCAAGTAGCTCAGTGGTTAGGACACTCACTCACACCCAACTTAAAGTTTGTAACCTTTGAGGTACTTTCAGTTTCTCCAGCAGAACCCTAGAAATACTAGGCTGGGGCAACATGATATTTTGAAGGAAAGATGCTTGTAGAACATGCTCACAGCATTGCAATACAGACCCCTCTAGTGGGAGGCAGGTTTTAGTCTGACTGCACTAACACATACTAACATCTACAGGGGATTAAAAAACCCAACACATTCATGCATGGCATTGGAGCACTCTCAGGAGGTACACTAGCTTAAGTGCTTTCAGGCATAGCAAATCTGTGGTCCTACAATCTCAGTAAATGCTTTTAAGTACTGTAAGGGAGAAAAGTTGAGGTACCACCATGATTTTAAGACTTCCATTGCTTTTCCATTTTTTAAAGATATTCAAAAGAGGGGAGGGGGAGGAGAAAAAAGATTTTTTCCTTTTCTCTGAGAAAACAACCAAAAATCATGTTTGTTGCGACTAAGCCCATTTTTTTCAATTCACCCACTGAATTGGAAAAAATCAAATAAAATACTGTGATCTCTTTCATTTTCCCAAGAAAGCGAAGAAGATTTTCAATGGTATGAAATAATCCAACTTGACTTCCAGGAGGACTTGTGCATCTAGCCTGCCATTTCAAAAATACTGTGTAGATCAATGCATATCTTTTTCTTAAATATATTCCTGGGCACCGGAGTTAACTACAAGCACAGGAAGCCACAAGATACTGCTACAATACAAACCTCTGTAACAGGGCTTGTAAGAGAAGCCTCAGCAAACAGTCTTTGGCCACCTTTCCCACTTCCTAACTCTAAAGAACTGCAAAGAGTATCAGGACAGACATGAGGGTATCAGCAAAGTGCTCCATTCATTCTTACCCAGCACACTGACCTACGTCTCCAGGGTCCCTGCGGTCTTTCACAAGAACACTCACCCTCATCAGGAAGGGTTTGCATGCAGATACAGGTCAAAATAGGGTTAAAGAAGGAGAAACTGTGAGAATACAAATGCTATAGAACTAACCCTGCTCACAGTATCACTAATTTTTATCAGTGTCACAGTGCTTGGCAGTTTTCCTAAGGCTGCTGAAGTCTTCTGAGTAGGTTCTAGTCTCAACTTGCATTTAATTTCATAGAATATTTCAAGTCCCATGGGTACTGGGAGAAAAAAAACTTGAAATCAGAAATTTAACTCCCTAGTGGTTCAAATATGAAAGAGAAAGCAAAAATAACTGAATCTGGTTTTTTTAATCTCAGATTTTAAACAAGTCCTGCAATTCCTAGCATACGTCCCATAATCTCTGAACGCCTGGAGTAAGTACAATTTGGTGTAAGTACCATTTGGAGTTTTCATAAGAGAGCAAATGACAACAATGACACTTAAAAGGACTGTAACATGTTCAGACAGTACCTGAACATCCTAATTAAACAGAAATATTTAGGAAAGAAGTGCTTGAAAAACAAGCATTTTTTTTGTTATCCCTTGCTACTCTTAAAACAACATACTCATCTAGTTCATTTAACTGACTAGACTCCCACAAACATAAAAATGCATGTAATGATTAAACAGTTGACTAACAGTCAAATTCCAAACCGGTAATTAACCCTTTTCTGTGTAATCAGAGTTTAAAAAGAAAGAAAAAAAAAACCCAACCACCAATATCTTTCTAGCACTCTTTCCAATCTGCAAAAATATTATGCTTTCATGGGACATCTATTTCTGGCAACCTCTTACAAATAATACCTTATTTCTAAAATACCAAGTTGGTTAAGATTAATATTACTATGGTGTAAAAATTACAGGATTCTAAAATCTCATGCATAAAACATGTAAAATCCATATATTACTGGTGCTTTATTAACCAGGAAGGTTAGAGTGCTTCTCTAACCACAAACCTAGACAGGTCTGTGTTTCCTCAGTTTCCGTGTTATTCCACTCTGACTGTTTATGTTAGCCCCATTATGCTATTTAACAGAGTCTGCAAAAAAGAAATTTTCTGTCTATGACATGTTTATCACTTACCTCTTATCCTTAAAGTTTACTTTCTTTTTACTCATTTTCACAGCATTTCTTTTAAAATTAATCTGACCAAAACAGTACTAAAATTAAATTTCAGAGCATACATTTTCCAAACAAAAAAACAGTGGCTTCCTCCCAACCTTCTGATACTTACCACAAAAGAAGTTTTCACTAAGCCTAATCACAGGAACACTGGATCCCACATTTCTGGCAGAGTGCCTCCATCTTTCTGAGAGCTTTCCCAATACTTTTATTTACCTCTGTAGCTCTTCCCAAATCACACAGCACACCACAGTGAGTCATTTAATAACAGCAGAGCTGGCATTAAGAACCCTCATATACCAAATATGAGGAACAGGAAACTTCTGACAAGAAATACCTTGCTGCAATCCCTTCTTCCACTGGCCTATCCAGCATCCATCCATACTGGACAGACCTTGCTAAGCTCAACATTCAACATTTCAGACCCGCATCAAAACTGAGAAAGCCAACCCCAGACTTCGATATCCATAGTAAGTAACATGCCTAGAGAATAAGATTTAAAATCTGGTAATGCAGCACCACCTACAGGCACAACAATATTCCTGTAAAGTACTCACACACAAAAAAAATTAAACAGGTTTTGTATAAACTATGTCTTTTTTTTCCCAGCTATGGCCTGCTAAATATTTTCAGTATTTCTAATAAGAAGAAATAATGATTCCTCTTATAACTACTAACAACTACAGAAAAAACTAACCTATTTACTGCATAGCAGTTTTTATTCCAAAGAATTGGGCTCTGTATTCAAAATTCTCCTGCTTCCACATGTGTAATAACAAAGAAGATAAAATAGACTAACCTTTAGGTCATTAAGACCTGTCCATAACATGATTATTTGATTAATTGTCTGGAGATAAGACAAAATAAAACCACGTTCTTCTTCACTCCCTATGTCAAGAAGATGTGCCCCTCGTGAAGACATGTCGCAGATTTGTTGTGCCACCTTCCACGGCTTGCTCTCTTTACCCATTTGATAGCAACTGCTTTGGAATGCCACCCACCCTTGGGAACAGGTGCCTAGAGGTGAACAAGGACAGGATTTTAAAGATATTCGGTACTATTTATGGCAGTAGTACAGTTTTAGATTTTTTATGATTACACAGACATTGTGAAGATGATGACAGCATTTGATTAATTCATGATTGCAAGCCCCCAAAAATTCAGTAATTATGAATCGACCTCCCTTCAAAATCCTGAGTGTCTTAAAAAAATCTGATTGACTGAATTAAAGAGTACCAAACACAACCCACTGAAGCAAAAAGAGATCCATTAATTTTCAGGTGTTCTTTAAGCTTAGTTCCTGACGGTTCATTTTTTAAATTTTAAAATTGGAGTTACCAGATCATTTGTTTGGAATAGTTTCCTGAGTTTAGAAAAATAATTATTTAGTTGAATTTGAGCCTCTATCATCCCTTCTTTTGTGTTCCTAATTTTAAAGATTTTAAGTTGCATTATCAGAGTAGCACATTTAAAGGAATGAAGTTACACAGTCAAGCCATAACATCCTCAGAATCCTGCCTCCTTCAAAACACTTGTAACAAAACAGCGTAGCTAGGTTAGCCACTCGGTAGTACAAACCCATCACTTTGAATGCTGGCAAAAAGTATCCCAAATCCTTACCAAATTCAGGATTTTCCCTGCCTTTTCATTGAAACTATATAGCAGATTCAATCCATACACTCAAATAATTACAATGCCAAACCTCAATGTTTATTTGATACTTTAGACTGCAAAAAATGTAGTTAGCTTAAAATATTTGCACATACAAATTTGAATTCTTGCTCCTAAAAATACTATGAAATATTAATTAGAAATAAACTTTTGATGTCATTAACACTCAATTTCTTTCAGCTTTCTAGAAATGAAACAATCCACATCTATTAAAAAACTGTAAAATGGAATACAGGCTTTTTACAATTTACTCTTAACTGTTCTAGAAAATATGCAGTGCTTCTTTGCATTCACTGTGACTACAACAAACTCTAATACATACCTGTTTCAGCTTGAACATCTAGTAACTGAGACACATTTATAAATTCCAGATGTAATTGTTCAAATATAAACTTAAATGTATATAAGGTGGCAGGTGTCAAATTACTCCATACAAAGAATCCACGGGGTTTTTTTATAATCTGAGAAGTATCATTCAGTGAAACTGAAACTGAAAATTCTTTACTGATTGTACTCCAATTAAAAGACACTGTAGTAGCTGTCACAAATGTTTTGATGTCATTTTCTGAAATTGCACCTAGTATACAAAAAAAAAAAAAAACCAAAACCTGCCTTTACCACAACAGAATAATTAGTTCACAGGTTTATTGCTTTTTTTTTTTTTAAGAAGTGATGAGGGATACATACAGTAGGGAAAGAAAGTGTGAAAACAGAAAATGTCTTGCTGAGCAATTAAGGAAGTCATGCACTTTTTTTATTGTCATGGTATATAAACTTCTGTCTGAAGCAACCAGAAGTAAAAGTTAAGAGCACAGTTTAAGGAATAAACTAGAACCAGTAAACTGATTTTCTAGAATATCAGTTAAGTAATAGATGTCAAGTACAGTAACACATTATTAGCAAAACCATGAATTATTTCCTGGAGCTTGCTAAACATCTTCACTTTAGGCAGAGTCAATGGCTGCTGCAGTGTTTCCAACTTACTATGTATTTTCCCCAGTGATGTTTGTATTCAGATCCTAGACTGTATTCCAAAGCTAGTATGAGCTTGTAATGTGTACAAAGGTAATACTATAAACTGTTTAAAAGCAATTAACAAAATTAAGATTAAAAAGCCCTTTCATTCTAGTTATATGTGGGACTTGTGGTCCTGAACAGATTTACAGCTATAAACAGTGGTTTTTTTAAGTTCAGTGGCTAGACTCATAAATTCTTATACTAAAAATCCGCCCCATTTAGTCACAATACTAAGATCTTCAAGCGACTCATTAACCCTTTTTAAAGAGGGATTGTCATAAAGTAGAAACAAAAATATTTAATATTTAACCAATATATTTTGTAAGACAATCAATCACAATCCTACGTTGATATGAAACTGCCAGGCTTTAAGTAACTTTCTCAAAGGTCCACTTTTATAAATCTCTTCTCCTAGAATTACTGCAGTACAGCAAAGCCCGTAATATTTGAAAATCTCTCAAACTTTTACATCAGTCCCTTACCGCAGAATTGTTACACTAACCAAATGAGTTATATAAAAATTATTCCTTCTACTCTTCATGGTTTAAAACATACGTTGATGCAAAGTTTCTAAATACATGAGTAAGCTCAGGATTTCAACCCTTACTTCTTTAATCTTCAGTATTAGACTAACTATAATGATACTAAAATATTTTTGTGCTACACTACTTACGTGTCTTAAATGATTTTACACTTATGATTCGGCCATTTTTTAGAGATTCTATTGTAATATCATACTTCTTATTTTCCTCAAGCAGAATTGTAGTACTGACAGGTTTCTGTTCAACTTTAGAAACGTTTCTTACATTCTGCAAGTTAAAAGAATTTCTGGATATAGTGAAAGTAATAAAAACACAATTCATAAATTATCTATGAAGCTTTTAAAAACGTAGTTTGTATTGCAGCACGTCAAACTTAAGGCTGCAGTTAAACTGCAAAATACCCATTACATTTTGTAGAAATCAAACTATTAACAAACACCTTCATATTAAAATCCCCCTATTTTCTTTACGTTCCAGAACATCCCATGCTCAAAATAAGAACAATGCTCTCCCACAGAGATCTGGGGGTAGTGTCTCTGCCTCTCCTGGAGAAGTTAGACTCCTCCTTCAAACCACAGTACCTTGAAGAACTTGCATATTCTTAACTTGGAACATAAGCCTACCTATCCTTATTCAACCAGGATACCCAAGGGACTTAAAAGACCCACTGGCTTCAGTAGGACTCTGTAAGAGTGCATATAAATGACAGGAATTACAGAATTCAGTACAATTTTTCCAAATTTTCTCTTTATTTGCTATTTCATATTATTTTTTTAAAACAAACACATACACAATGCTATTAACTACTGGTATCTACAGCTTAAATACATTTGGAACTACTTATCACTTAGATTGACGAAATTTACTTTTTGACTGAAAGCATCTACGCGCTGGTATGTTACAATATAATAGTCTGGATCCTCTCCTTCAGGCAATTCAGTCCACTCCATCAAAACCACTCCAGTAGGCTTTTTCACTGGCTCACAGTCTAGACTCTCTGAAACCTGTAACAGAAAGGCATATGAATGCAACTTAGTAGAAAATGCAGAAAATATACCTCTAACTAACTAATTAAATTCTGTCGATTTTAACTACTTCGAACTTGTCAGCTAGCAACAGTTTTTATACAGACCAGTATTACCAGCCCTAATGTGTAACACACAGAGGCTTCATAACCTTTTCCAAGTTCTGCAGGTACAGATTCTATTTTTCATTCTCTCTCCAGAGGTGGCCAAACCATGTCAGCGGACCCAAACATGCCCTACTAGGAAAAGGGAAATCTGCCATCATTTTAGAAACCAGGTCAGAGATTTCACCTGTAATGTACATTATGCAATCACAGTTAGCAGTCAGTCAGGAGTTGGAGGTCTCAGTCCTATTCTCAAATTACGTGGTAAAGACTTTAGTAGCATCGTTTTCACAACTTCCAAATTTCTCAGAACAAGAACCAGAAGTGTTCAAGAGGTAAAGAAATAATTTACTAAACACCTCCCTACCAATCCAATTTAGACACAGCAGTACAAACTTTGTTCAGCGTTTCAACTTCTCACAGAGGTCAACTCATTCTAGACACAAGTCTTCTGTATTTTTGACACTACCTTTTTAATAACTGTACCTGCCTTTGAGGGACTTTGGCTTAGCTGTTTAGAGAAGCAGGTTCTTTCTATGTTTGAATTTCATTTGAAACCAGAAACTTACGGGTTGCTTCTATCTAACAAGATATAAACCTGAATCACACTTCTAAAATTCAGAGAAATTGGGCCATGTGATGCCAATCCCTATCACGTAACATTTATTAAAAGATTGCAGTCCTGCATTTTAAGTTCCATTTTTATTTTCTTTACGAATTGGGATGACAAACAAATGCCATCATTTAACAATGAACTCAAAATGTAGTTCAAAAACCAAACCAAAACAAAAATCAAGGCATGAATAGGAACCCTAGTACACTAAAAGTTACCATTTTTATTATTATATTATTGCGTTGTCCTGTAAAGCAATCTACTACACACATACACAAAAAAAACCCACCCCCAAATACAAAACACTCAGCTCTTTCCTATCTGTTAACACAACATACTCTTGGTTTAGTGTAAGGTAACTTCCTTTAACTAATGACAAACTAAGACAACTATAAGTTGTCTTAGACAACTAAGACAAACTACAAGTATAGATGTGGCACTTCGGGATATGGTTTAGTCTGGTCTACCCTTGATTAGTCTAGAGTGGGCTTGGTAGTGTAGGTTAATGGTTGGACTGGATGATCTTAAAGGTCTTTTCCAACCTAGATGATTCTATGATTCTATGATTCTATTCTATAAATCTATCAAGATCTTAATGTTCAGAGTTTAGATCACACTTTATAAAGTATAAACTTTATAAAGTTTGTAAAGCCTTTAATCTCTATAAACCCTTTATAAGAGAGTACATACCACCTCTTGGAAGCCCCTGAATGGACATACTAGACTAAAATGATGGCATACACAAAAGCATTTAAGGATATTAGATGTTTCCAGGAAAAGTAGCAGGCTTTTAATTGATGGGTGTATAGCTGGCTTGCCTAGTCGAAACAATCCAAAATGCAGGAAAATCTGCTTTTAAAAATACTAAAAAATGTGTATGTGCCAACAATTGAATTTAAAAAGTGAATGATTTTCTACTGTCAGCAATATTGTATTATTGTACAGAAATACATACTCCTAGACCTGAAAACAAGAACTAATTTTGCAAGTGTACACAGAAATTTTACCATACTTATATCTGATGAGAGGGATTTAGAATGTCCCTTTTTGTTTCCAGCACCTTGCCAGTACTTTTTAGGCCCTCACTCAAAGACTGCAGAAATTTAAAAAAAAAAAAAAAAAAAATTAAATTGACCAAAGAGTTAAGGCTCAAATCTACCTTCAGGCTAGCTACATACCAGCTAGGAGACCTACACAACAAACATGTATTGACTTCTGCTATCAATTACTTCTCAACATATGACTCAAGTAAGCTTCTCATCCTGAAAAAGAGGCACTTCAGGGGAAATACAACAGAGGTCTATAAAATCGTAAGTAGCCAGAAGAAGCTAGCACAAATTGATTTTTTCATTTTCTCTTCAAGAACTGTGAAGGATGAAACATAGCCGGTATGCTCCAGATTCAAAGCAAACAAAAAGATGCAGTTCTTCACAAGATAAATAGCTTATCTGACAAAGCTTAAAACAAGTACTAAAAGTTTCTATGGGCTTCAGAGGAGGACGGACAAGTTCATAGAAGAGAATGACATTGAAGCTCACAAAATGCACTGCAACCACACCCGTCTCAAGAAGCCCTTAAGCTGCAAATGGTGGGAAACAAACATAGTATAGGCAATTCTCATATTACATTGTTCTTACAGTCCTCCCCAAGGATCTGCTTTTTGCTACTGCTGGAGATGTGATACTGAACTTCCTGAAGTTTTTATTTCACCCCATACCACCATCCTTAAGAGTCAGGTAGTCTCAGGTACTGTGCAACTGCCAGGAAACTTTCCTAAGGCAGATCACAGACTAATGCACTATGGCTTCCACAAAAAACACTTGTTCTCAAGCTCAAAATTGGCCAGTGCAACCAGACACTATCCGGATACTCTGAAGGAATATACTGGGAGGCTGAGTACCACAGAAACATTTCACCACCCCAAATACACAGCTCTCCAAAGGAAGGGAGTGGTATTTCCACAGTAACTGACAGAGGTTTGAAATCACCTTTGCTGCAAAACATGTTAAGCTAAATGTAAAATAAAGACCGCACATACAAACTTTAAATATAGATAAATATGGACAACACTATTGGAAAGCATATAAGAAAAGTAAGCAGAAAGATATGTGTGGTTCCTACGTACGTGGCTCTTCTAATAACAGTCAAATTAAACCCAAAGGGCTAATCCACAAATGGCAGGTTTGGATCAGAAAGCAAAATACCTCTTGCAGAAGTACACTTCCTAAAGGCATAGCCAAGAGTGTACCCCTGGGTACCAGACAATCTTGAATTTCTATCATCACAATGCATGTCTCCACCGTGTTCAAAAGGTGACAATGTACACAGCAGTATGAGCTAGCTTAGGACTTAAAGATGCTGGGGTCTGTTACTTTTTCTGGGGAACAACATTAAACCAGAAGCACCAGGCAATAAAGCAGATTAAGGGTCTCAAGAGAGCTTCCAACAATATAGAAGTAAGACTGGGAATGTTCAGTAGCAACAATTGAGAGCTCCCTGTGACTGCTAGAAAGACAAAAAAGCATTCCAAATCACGAAACAGCAATTTTCAACATTCAATTAGCGTATCTATCCACCTTCAAAAAAGGGAATATTTTTCTTACCTTAAACAAATACTTTAATAAAAGCAGAAGAAGAATTGCTTGATCCATAAGAGAAAGAAGCGTTATAGTCCCAGTGTCTCTTACGTGTTTGAATCACAACAGCTTCAAAACAAAATGGTGTTAAAAATTCTAAGACAGAAGAAAAGGAAAATGAATACACGTATTTATACTTCACATGGACAGAGCAGCAGCCAATGGTCTACCCAAGATTTATGTCTTTGCCTTGGCCCTGCCTCTTCCCAGGCCTCATATAAAGCTTTGAGAAATCTGCAAACGCCTGTCTTGTAACTTCACCGAACTAGGGATGTGCCTGTCGTTCACTAGTCAATTAAAAAACCACTCAGTGTAAAAAATGTCAGGGTTCTTAAACTTTTACCAGCGATTACTAGATGCAAATTCATTGAAATCAGTGTAACCCCTTGCACTTTCTTCAGGAGACTCTGGCTGTTTTCCACAGTACACATTTCTAGCAAGCTGCCCCTTTATCAGTGTTCGAAATAAGCCTTAAAGCAGGTTTCGGTGGAAGTACTAAGCACACCTGCAGAACCACTGATATATCTTGCCAGGGTGCCCAAGAGGCATAAAGTGTAAGTTTACGGTAATTTCTGTTAAATTTGCTCATCAAAAGACAGGTGCACACCAGTCTAGCACCAGAAAACTGCGTGAGCAAGTCTAAAATTACTTACAGAAAACACAAAATCCTACTTCTCAGAGCCTAGAAATTCCTAACTCGCACACAACCTACTAAAGGACTTCTGAAATTTCTAGCTGCTAACTACAGCACGCCATTCCCGGGAGAAATCTCCACAGCACCAGGACAACGCGGGCATTAAGGGCAGAAGGACGAAGAACCGCCGCCCCCGCCAGAGCGCTCCCCGCCGCGGCAGACCCGCACCGCCACGGCGGCCGCAGACATTTTAAACCTCCCTCCCCCCCATTTTGTTCCAGCCTCTCCTGCCCTTTCCGCTGCTGCCGGCGGCGGAGGGAGGCTGGAGGAGCGGGTTCCGCCGGGCTGCGGGCGCCCCTCGGGTCCCCTCATGCCCGTCGCGGGGGTTCAAACCAGAAGTTTCTCCCTTATTTCCCGCCCCACGAAGAGGGGCTGCTTCGCTCCCCGGGGCTCGCCGCGCTGGCCCCGAGGCGAGCGTCTCCGCCGGCAGCGGGACGGGACGGGCCGGCCTGAGGGAGGCGGCGGCGGCGCAGCGCGGCCTGGTGCCTTCCCGCCGCCCGCCCTGAGGCCGCGCCGCGGAACCTTCCTTAACATTAAAAATCGAACTATTCCTGCAAAACCACCGGGATGAAAGGAAACACCAGAAGGCAAATGGAGTGTTCAGGGGCTGGGTGCGGTAGCTGAGTGTTTGTGTGAAGAGCTGTTGTGCTTTCTAACGCAGCCACCCCGTCTGACCAGCTCCGGGGCCCAATTTTAGTGTTTTTGTTACCCAGCTGCACTGGAATATGGACTCATCTTAAATTCACCACAAGCAGATGTTCCTCAACTCTTTTTACGTGCAATAGCTATGTCTTCGGGGCTTTATAAATAAATGTGTGCAAAATACGAAAGTTGCTCCCGGGGTCCCTTCCAACCCAAAGCATTCTATGATTCTATGATGACTACTGGCTTTAATTTGCTTTGAGAAAATGCTTTCCAGTTCGGCACTACAGAGTTTCAGAGTACATCTGCGGGAAGTATTAGTGACACACACAACCAAAGCAACTAGCATGAAGTACTGTGCTGTATCATTTTAACTAGCTAGACTCCTAACAGGCATCTTTGCGTTCAAGATTTTACATGAAAAGGGTCAAATCAGACCCCTTAGGAATAAAGCAGGCCTCAGAAATAAAGTTGGTCTCAGAACCCATACAGCTGCTCCCCAGTGTGAAACCAGTTTCCTGCTGCCGGAGTCACTGGAAAGATCCTCATTTACCTCTCCGGGGCAGAATTTCTCCTTCTCCTTACCAAGCTGTTGGCCTCTGTACAGAGGTCCCACACAAAGTGGCCAGTGCGAGCATCTATAAAGAAAGAATAGACAAGAATACGTAACAGCAGGACCACTGATTGATTTCCCAAAGGCTACCGAACAAGAACTCGGCTCAGACAAAAACTTTGGGTGACATCTGCCTTTGGCCAGATTTGAAGCAGTGAATTCACAGGTAAGCTTATCTCAATGTACTTCCCAGTGGCCTAACGTTCCCCAAATTAACCTTTTAAATAGAAAATCAGTTCTCTGCTGTGCTCTTTGAAATTAAATCAGTTTAATAAGCTGATAAAAATTGTTTATCAGTTATTTCCAGACAACGTAATTGTAGAATAAATAAAAATTAGTGCCACTGCATATATGTACCATAAAAATGAGCAACACTCATATTATTTCTATACGGAAAGGGTGGTCAAGCATTGGAACAGGCTGCCCAGAGAGGTGGTGGAGTCACCATCCCTCGAAGTGTTCAAAAAACGGGTAGATGTGGCACTTGGGGACATGGTTTAGTCTAGTCTACCCTTGATTGGTTTAGTGTGGACTTGGTAGTGTAGGTTAATGGTTGGACTGGATGATCTTAAAGGTCTTTTCCAACCTAAACGATTCTATGATTCTATGATTTACCATGTATTTTCTTAGGCGCTATCATCACATAATATATTATTTCTGTCTTAAGATAGTACCTTGTTCTTCAATGGGTTGTTCCTTATTTTTCCAAAAACCTGTATGCAGTTGAACTTTGAATCGTGAAATAAGGCATACAGTTTTAAATTAGAGCTTTATTTAGAATGTGTAGTAAACAAGGCAGGCTTAATCTCACCAGAAAAATACCATTTCAGAGCTTTTATGTTACCCCGGCTCAAAGACAGATGTCGTAAATCAAAAGCTGCAGCAATGAAACCCCTGATCTCAAAACACTGAGTCAGTCTCCCTCTATTTAAGAAACACACTCCCATACAGAGCATACATGGGTGTATCACCTGAATGCTATTTTGGCTCTAAATGCCACAAGTTAGCTGATGCCTATTCAGCTGTTTTACAAAGCAGACATACTCTTCCCCCCACCCCCCCCGCCCAGCGCTTTGTCATCACTGAGCTCAAAGGGAGGCTTTATTAATGGGGCAATTTTCAAGATAACAGCAGGAGCCCTCTCTTTTTTAACCTCATTAAATTAAGTGTGCATGGCACATTCCACCTTAATCAAAAGAACACTCCCCAAACCATAATCACTTTCCTTTTATTCAGCATTTCTAGTGATTAGGTTTTAACATCATTAACTATTGGTTTTCTTCAGAATGCAACATAGAATCATAGAATCATTTAGGTTGGAAAAGACCTTTGAGATCATCCAAGCAGCTCTGTAAGTTCCACCTATTCTTCATACAAAAACTACATGTGAAAACAGAAACTACATGTCTAAGACATTTTTTTCTGAATATCTCCTTTGAGTGAGATTCTCAAATCTCTGATCTTAGGGACTCTTTTACCACTGATTTCTATAGGCATATGACCACCTCATTGGTCTATATGTGGAATTGTTTTCAAAATAGGCCAAAATGGCAGTTCTGAAGCGGTCAGTATGTGGCTGCCAAGCGCTGGTCAATGAGTCATATTTGCGGTTGCTAGAGTTCATTGTTCTTCAGCTCTGAATCTGCCCTTCTCCCCTAAAATATGGTGACTTGTTAATGATAATGGATACACAATTTTTCAAGTTTCTGTGTTCTGTGGGCAGCTTGCACATTCCATTTGGTGTTTAAAGAATGGTTAGTGAAACAGAAAATTTAGTACACAATGTTACATATAGACCCTCTACATCCTAACCTTTCCTCACTAAAAGCCTTTTTTTCTTTTGCATTAATGCTAAGTGCTGAAGTCTATCCCTCAAAAGATTATTTACCTTCACCTCATGACTGTTTTGTAAAAATATATTCCCCAGGGTGGTTTGGAGCATGAAATCCAACCAAATATAGATAATACAGTACCAATATCCCACTGTAACTATAAAAACTTTCTGCTGGTGTTCTGGCCTTCATGCTGCCCCTCTACAATCACTCTATTGCCGTGGTTCTGTGTTACAACTCATTTATGTTCTGTCCCCTGTACTAAAATACAGATCTGTGGCATTTTTCCACAGGATGTACACCTTTTGGACTTGATGATCTTAAAGGTCTTTTCGAACCTAAATGAGTCTATGATGCTGTACATGATTACACCAGCAGCGTAACATCAAGGTAACCACTGGAAAATTATTTGATGGGACGGAACTTGAAAAAATTAGTTCACGTCAATGTTTCCCACTGCCACAGAATTTCTCATTGGTACCTACACATTTATTTGGCAGTAAGATTTTACACAAAGGTGAACCTCTGTAGTAATTGGAAATTGGATTTGTCCTTGTAAATTCTTATAAAAAGAAAGATGGAAGAAAAAGAGATGGAAGGAGCTATACAGAACCAATGCATAATAATAATAAAAAAATTATCCAGGCTCTGTAAGCTGAGCTTATCAGCAGTGAAGAAGGTGAAGAGAAAAAAAATTGAATTCGTGTCAGGAAAAACAGTGCAGAAGAAAAGGGAAAGGAGCCACATCTGAAGCAGGATTCTGTGACTGCTTAAGCACTGTGAACAGCACGGTGGCTGTTTGTCACTCTGGAGTGCGTTCTTGTAAACGCCTCCACCTTTTGGTGTGTTATGTGGCTTGTAACTGTGTTCAAACACCATACTTCAGGCCTGATACTGCTCTCAGGACCTCAGTGCAGATAGCTTTTTCACCAATAGACAACTGCATGTATTTGGGAAGATGTCTGCCTGCAATGTGGAAAAGTAATAAATCATGCAAATGTATTAAGTTTTACTTTCTATTTTTAGTATACAGATTTGTCTAGCTAAAAATGAGAATACTAGCTGCCTGTATAGCTCTACTCTAGGTCTTGGATTCTGTTAATGAAAACACACAGTAAGTGGTTGAAACCCAGTATTAAAAGCTGTGCTTCAAATTCTAATTGCATATTGGGGAAAGAATTGGTCTTAACAAGTGACCTGGTAATAAGGCAGTGGAATTATAAAAGTCAAATATTATAAATAATATGGCCAAAGCCTTACTATTTTGTAGAGGTTACAGTCAGTTAAAATCTGATTCTAAGTATAGAGATATATTCACGTTAATACCTAAAAAAACCTGCATAGTTTTATGGGTAAGCCTTTATGTTGTCGAATTTCTTTTGCAAGCACAACTAGGAGAATGGAGCAGCGGAAATGCAGGAACGAAGGACAGGTACAACCAGCTACGAATGGGGGGAATGACGGGGCACGGCGGGACTGCGGCATAGGGGGTGCACTCGGTCACGCGCGCAGCTTCTCCCCCGTTCCTCGCATTTTCCGGTGGCAGCGTGGGAGTTTGAGAGAGGCATGCATTCCCAGCCTTCCTTTTAGGGGAGTAGAAATTATTCGAGTCTTCGTTTCAGAGGGGATAGAAGGGAGGGAACTCTGTGGGTATTAAAGCTCTTTTAGTCAATAATAAACAAACTAATTAATTTTGGTATTTAACTCTGCTAGGTTTGAGTTGGATCAGCTTTCCAAACCAGCTCACAAGACACCTGCGCACACAGGGTTACATGCAATTCGAGGCTGGGGGTTGAGGTGGAAATGCAGAGTTGAAGAGAGGTGAGGAAACAGAGACAGAGCCACGGACTGCATCTACATTTGTATTTAAGGTACAGACTGAAGAAATACTTGGAGCAGAGCAGTCCTGCCACACTGCAGGCTCATTCAAACCTTCTATGCATCGCAAGGCCTGCGCAGGCTGGTTCACATTATATAAAACATACCACATTATGCCAACATCACCTTCATGGAGGTAACGGGGGTGGGATGGCTGTCCAGAAATGATTTACAAGTTTTAACAGATGTTTGCTTTCTGACCAGGCCAAAACAGTCTGAATTTGAAGTTTAATTGTAAAGTGGAAGGCAATCAGACCATATCCAGCTCTGCTGAAGACGTAAGGTTTTGCTGTAGGCTTCAGGGGAGGATCCTGACACAGTTCCTATTGATTGTTGCACTTAAAAAACCAAATTGTGTAAGTGGGAAAAAGATCTTTTAATACCATTTTTCCTATTACAGGTTATCATGGAGTTAATTTTAACCATAACTGGTTTTAATTTCCAAGTTTGTCTAAGATTTTGCATTATCATTCATCTGTAGTGGCACAGGTAAATTAATTGCATCAACACTGATTTATTAGCATTCTGCAAAACAATGTTTATTAATTTCTCTTTAATTACAAACACGGTTCTAAATCTTACAAAAGCACATTGCTTATAAAAAGCACAGCTGTTCAACCAAAACACATCAAGTGTTCGGTCATTATGGAAAAATGCTATCTTGTAGGAGCTTCCTTAAGTAATTTATCAAATGCTAAATTCATGAAGAAGTTTTGGGCCAAACTCTCTTGATGCGCAGGATTCCTATCTCTGTGTTAATAAATCAAAAGACCCTAAGGATGTATTTTTCTTTTAAAAGTTGTCCTTTTAATTTGCTGTATGAGTACACAATCTTTACGGCTATGACCATGATTTAATTTCCATTTCTGGCCTGCATGAAAAGTTTCTGTACACAAATCCCAACAGCAATATCAGAGAATATTTTGTTTCTAGGCCCTAGTGTATAACAACTTGAAACATCGGCCATACAAATAATAAAAACGTGCAAACAAAGCATATGCTTTTTCAGAACAGCACTTTATTTTGATCATTAAGTGATCACTATTTCTTTATAATGGTTACATATTTTACTGATAATACAACGGATTGTTCTTTAATTTTTAAACCAAGTTACTATTTTTAAGGAGATGGAGGAGTAGATTACAGTGTTGTTAGTAAAGACAGATTTCACTGTATATGCTATTTTTCTTTATAAGCCATCAAACTGAATACAGCAAATGTTTAAAGATTTGTCACACAAAGTAGCAAAATAGCCTTGGATTTTAAGGCTTTTAAATTTTATATTGCTTATTTTTCATTGTATAAACCACTGTGATAATGCAACCTTTTTGTAATTAAATGATGACAGCATGAAATAAAAACTGTCTGTCAAAAACTTTTCAGACTTTTAGACAAGATTTTTTAAATTTACGTGATAAGGAGAATGCTGGCCACATTGAGGTCAATGGCAAAACTCCCACTGTCATCATTTAAACCAGCTTCATTCAGTGAGTTTATAAAGCAAAGTAATTGTCTAAAAACAACCCTAAAATTGTATCCTTAGTTTTTAAGATAAGATTATGTAGTATGTTTAATAAAAGAGAGAACATACTCAGCTTGAGGTGCTGAATCATGGACATTCACAGCCTGATTGAACATGAATAGCTCACCTAAGCCCTTCAAAACATATATTTTACCTGGATTTTTCTTTCCTGGACTCAAAAATGATGAATTCTAAATTCAGTCAATAGTCCCAATCTCAGTATTTAAAAAAAACCAAACAAACCAACAACAACAACAAAAAATGCCAAAAAACCCAAACCCCCAAACCATGTTTATTTATTTTATAAAAATATACTGAACACAAATCTTCAAACTGGAAAACAAAGGAAGAAACCCATTATGAGTAGTTAAAATGTGCAGTATCCTGTTTTTTTAATAAATATATATATACATAGAATCTTATTCTACAGCTAGTTTCTTATTTGTGAGAACTGAAAAATGCATATAAAATAGAATCCTTCAAATCAGAAACAGCTTTCAGATATTTTTAATAAATGCACAAAAGCTTGAACTCTTCAGCCTTTGCCTGGTCATGCTTCATATTTATAATATATATAAAAATTAAATAAATGTCAAAGGTTTAAAGACATGATTATGATTCTGCTTTGTGCTCCGGAGATTTACTACAGGTGCTTACAGACCACAGTTGTGGTGTTTCTCAGTGACTCACAGCATAAGCAGAGTCCAGTCATTGACAACAGCTTAACGGAGAAAAGGCAGACCTTTCAACAAGATAAAAAATGTTTCATTTGAACCCATTATTTTTTTTTTAATAAATTAATTCAGTCATTCTCAAAACCCTAGTATACTTAATTCCCATTTAAACATGGGACCAGTGATGGTTCTTAAATGGAAGTTTCTACGTAAAAGGAAGAGAACCACTGAGAAATTCTGAACTTTGAAAGGTGCTCACAATGCAAAATTTTAAAACACTGGAAACACGGACATTAACCATCTTTCAGCAGCTCATTGGAAGGCCACTGAGGAGAAATAAATGGTGGCTAGATTACACCTTGTTCAAAAGGATTTATATTTTTCTTTCTATACACGCCAATATTTAAAAAGAAAATCTGAAGAACAACGAACGTCGTCATCTTTACTAAATTTGTGAAAAGTTACATTATAAAGCATAAGTGAAGACATTTTATTTATTTTTTCCCTGCAGAGTACTGTGGCCATCCAAGGTCAAAAAATAGAGTCTGGTGGAATGAAACTCATTTTGATTCGTCAGATTAAATTGTATCTGCAGTAATGTTCAGTTCCATTGGCATGAGCAGTCTATAGGCTCTTGAATGACATACATAATTTCAGTACCATTTCCTGAGCAGCGTAGTGGCACAGTCAGATTACGTGTTCCATTTTCTCGACAACATTTACAGAATCTTAAATGGCTATCAATATTGACATTGAAAATTGTTGCAGATGGGCATTTTCCATCACAAGAAGCCACTTTTATCTATGAGTAAAAGAAGAAATGGTTAGACATCTCAGATTTTGTTATAAAGATATTATATTTCAAACTTCTTTGTGATTAAAACCTATTTTTACATTTGAAAAGTGCTCTGGTCTTAAAAATTATTTTATCTTCTAAAATTCATTCATTCTAAGTGTAGACACATTTTTAATATTTTTTTTTACTTAACCTTTTTTTTGGTTGTTTAATCATGTATTGTGTCTTAACCTTGAGCAAAATGTTGTGCTGTGGATACCAAAATCGAATCCCTGGTTTACAAATGTATAACTTCAAAACAGCATAGATAAATTCATGTTCTTTTCATGTTCACTGCTGAAAAGTTAAATTCTTCTAAGCAAAATGAAGCAAAGTCTATCCTCCTTGAAGATTCAAGAGGAAAAACATATAAGTGCAAAAACTTTTCCCTTTTTTATTCATACTGCTTTTGACTAAGGGCACACCAATATTAGCTCAGTTATCACTGTAACAAATACATTCAAAACATAGATGCAGTAACAAACCAGCACGGGCAGAGACTGGCTATACAATTATTTGTGCTCTAGACTTCAGCAGAGCAAAGCTTTCTCTCATTATTACAGTATGTGAAGAGTCTTCTTAGCTGATACTCTGACAGAAAAGAAATGGTAATTTTTAATTAAAACTTAAGCAGAGTTGATATGCTGGGAAATTCTAGTTCTTTTTGTGATAGTTTTAAATCTGATTTCTTATCCAAGTGAGGCATATGACAGATGCTTTGATCCATCCCCTTCCAAAGAGCCTGTGAACAAATGGGCCATATCCAAACAAACTAGACCAAAACATTACTCTTACAGCTTTCCTGAAATTTGATAGGGGAAAAAAGATACCTTGTCCTAAGCACTAATAATCTCAGTTGTTAATTAATTGAATGTAATCATACTCAGCCCTATCCAAAGTTTGACAGCATTTATCTGGCCAAAGAATAGGTATGTAGTTCCAAACCAGCCATAGCAGATCCTGCCTTGTGATGGGCCAAAATCACGCGATTGAAATACAGTGCCAGGAGTTTTGCATTGGGGAAACTAGAGAAGAAAGTAAGTGGAGCTAAGGACATGAACAGAGATTTTGAGGACATGAAAATCCAGAGGTACTTCTGGGTGTGGAGTAAGGGAATCTGGACTGTGGGAAGGGTGGGCAGCCATCAAGGAAATGGGAAACAAGAAGATACTGGGGAAAGGGGGTTGTAATACCGCTGGAGGTGGGATGTAGGTAGGTCTTTTTGGAAGGTGGATAGAGGGGGAAGGAAGGATAAAGAATCTATAACAGAAAGTCATAAAGAGGAAGGCTTCATTTGTTGTGCCATTCGTGGAATGACCTGGCCAGTATTCTCGTTGCTCCTTTCTGAACCGTCTCTAGTTCTGCAGCAACATAGAGGGACCATAACTGCACAGAGCACCCTCAGTAGCATGCACCATTGGCTCATAAAAGACACCAGAATGATTTTGTTTCCACTTCCTGTCCTATTCCTGAAATGTCATAACTCTTAGTTATCCTTTCTGTCTGCAGCAGAGCATTTAACAGAGGTTTTCACAGAACAGGATGCAAGGGCAAGGTCCTTTTCAGCTAGCTTAAAAACCTATGAGGCTTGACTAAATATTTCTTTTTAATATTTATTATTATTTATTTAGTCAATACCATGTCTTTATTTTGTCATATTGCTGTCCCTTAACCAAGGTTGTTGAAGTAACTGTGAAGCTCTCCACAGTCTTCGCTCCTCTTAACTATGGCAAGTAACTTCATCTCCACAGTAATTTCACCTCCATATTTGTACTCCCTCATTACCAACCCTTCTTCTAAAACTAAGTAAATATACCACATGCTCTTCCTTCTACTATTAAACTTTGGGCATGTCACTGTTGACCTTCTATCAGGATGGAAATTAACCTGCTCAGCTTTCAATCTGTGATGATATTTTGCCTCTTCCCTTATGACTATTTAGGTTCTTCAACAGAATCTTACCAGAGGTCTTTTGGAAGTCTTGAGATACTGTGTCAATTGCTTCTCCTGTAAGTGCTATATGAGAAGGACATTTGCTGCTCGGACATGTCCTGGGGTTTGTAGATGGGGCTACACCAAAGCTGAGAAATAAGATGTCTTAAGCAGACCCATAAATAAATGTGATCATGAATTATGATATGAAGACACGTGCTATGTGGAGGAGAAGACACCCAGAGAGTAAAGGTCTTCACAGAGGAATGCAGCAGTGTTTCCATCACATCCTAAGTGGAAGCATTTCTACTCCTCTTTTAGAGTGGGATGTTATTTCATGGTGAAGAGTTCAATGTCTGTCTTAGTTACAAGCAATTATGCTGTGTACTTTTCATTTGAAGCCAGATGTTTTTCCAAGTAGGAGGGCTCAGTCTTTCAGCCATAGGAACAGCTACTTTTATTCCATTTACAAGTACGATAACATTGCTAGGGTCAAAGGTCTGCTTTTGAGAAGATAGCAGCATTTTTTGTTGCTTGTTGATAGCTATAACCCACTTAATACTTCATTTGGTATGCCATAGGCCCAGCATCAGACACAGGTCTTTTATGCTTACCGGGCTTTGACTTATACAGTCATTTTTTCTTATGGTTGTCCTGATGGTCATTTTCTGGCAAATCCTTTCTTCCTTTTTGCCTGATAAAATACCGAAAATACTGAATCAATACACTTTTTGTACTGTATTTGCTACTAAAAAAGTGAAACTATTAAAATAATTTTTATAATTATACTTCATTTTCATTAATGTTCACACTGAAACGATGAATTCCATAATTAAATCATTTTCTAGGAAAAAAATCTCATATATTAATAAATACTTCCTGTGCAGAATTATTGATTTTATAGCTGGCACATATGAGGCATCAAGTGTCCCATTAAGTTATACAGATTCTATAAATGTTAAAATATTAATATGATTTTAAATTCACATATGGCAAGACAAATTGAATGTAAATAAGATTTTGATTCTGCATTTTAGAAAATTTTCAGAACTTAACATTTGAGAAGGTAAAACTGTGAATGTAATTACAACCTTGATCCTATTTGAATGTTTAAAATTCAAATAGAACTATATAATTTCCATATATTTTTGAGAATGGTGTCCTTCAAGGAAGCTTTGAAAGAGAGAGATGCATATATTTGCTAAATACAGTGCAATTTTTACCACCAGAACTGAAGCATATATCACTAAGTCAGCATACGGATCTAGGATTAGGGAAATGCTACATTTTTAAGTACATTCTGGGAGATATTGATAGGAGGTTTTTTCTTTTATTTGAAAAACAAAGCTGTACCGTGCAAAACCATTTTTAACATAATAAAAATCGTAATATAATACTGAAACATTTAAATATACAATCTTTGATGCTGCACTCCATGTCAGAGTGTTATTACTATCTGTGTAACAGCAGTTATTTAGACACCCTATTTCACTACCCATCAAAATCATCTATTGCTATGCAACCATTCTGGACATCGAGCGTATAAAATAATAAGCACTATTCAGCAGAGTTTCTCCAATTTCAGCACATGCCTTCATGGTTGGGTGTACACAAAAAGAACAACTTTTCTGTTTCCCAGAAGCTTGTGAGCACTTTTGTAAGATAAATGAGCTTTGAGTAACCAAGACAGTCTGCAACCACAGCTCCAGTGTGTATTTAAAAATTAGGCTGGCTGCAGAGTACAGCTAGATTTTAATTTGCGCATTGCAGGGTCAAACAAGATTCTGTTACCGAGCTAGCAGATCACTGTATGATCGAAGCTGTTAGCCTACGGCATCTTGGTTTTCCTTCATCAGCAACACTTAAGAAGAAGAAGTCCTGTGATATTTCCATCCGAAAGCGCTTGCCAGCATGAATATGTGGAGACAGCGAATCTTTGTACCAGTCATACAGAGAGATATACGACATTTCAGCATATAAGGTGCTGATGTCTAATGAAAACTCTGCTGCTATACTTTTCCCTCTCCCACCTTCAACTTTCAAGATCTGCATTCAGTATCAGGTGTGCTTTTTTTACTCACTCCTTATTTGAGTGAGGAGTTTCTGTGACTTACCTATCCTTAAAAGCAAAGAATTACGACCATAATGCAACAGTAATGTAACATTCTGTAATTTCTGGTGCAAAGAGTATTTATTAAGATGTGATTGTAATTGTATATTTTCCCCCCCAACATTTTCATAACTTTGTAAATCATGTTATTTGTGACAAAGAAGAAATACAGCATAAATCCATATCTGCAAAGGTGAGACCAGGCAGTAATGCACACTCTTGCTCTATTTGAAGGCAAAACGAGTTCAGTCATTAAAATCAGAGACCTGGGATCAGATTCAGAATCTCTTGGTAACAGTATTCAGGATGATGATATTTTTTAAAGTAACATTTCTTACTACAACTGCCCTGTACATTAAGTTCACATATTAAAACCAATTTCAGAAATGAACAGGAGGAAGAACCATCACCAGCATATACCATAAATGGATGAACCTAATTCTGACCGGTGCTGAGCAGCGAAACCTAACCAGGCTTTAGAAAACCACTGATCTGGGAGGCCAACAGGGGATCAGTATCTCTCAGTATCAACCCCGATCCCATTAACTGCATGGTAACATTTAATGGTGACGACAGCTATACGTGTGTATCAAGCAGTGCTTACACTATTATTAAAAAAAGAAAATACATTATTAAAAATAATACCTGGTTCACAATTAATACTATCAGTAGGCACTACTGGACTAATGGCAAAGGGTAATAGACCCAATCCAGAACCTGGCAGAATCATTAGGAATATAAGTTTCTCATGAAATAAAAACATTTTTATATAAATGACATTTCATTAATTCTTACACTGCCAACTACAATTTTTCTTTTAGCAAAAGATGATGAGCTTTCCTGTTAGTCTTCCAAATTTAGGAACTCTGCAGCTGCTTCAAGTCTCACTAAAGATGGCCTAAATTTTATTACTCTTCTGGTTAACACAAAACTGGAATGATGCTTCCTTGCAAACCAAACTTTTGCAACGAGTCTCTCTATGGCAAGGTAAGAATTAAATATATGCACTCACTTTGCATGCATTGAATCAAGCTCTTTCAGAAAGATTATTTGTTCCCATTAAAACCCCAAGGTGTTACAAGCTCTATTTATAAGTACTCTTTTTAACTGCTTCACCACAGGGCACATGCTTTTAGTTAAAAATAAAACAAAATTTTAAAAAAATAGCATATAATTGTATGAATTATATCTGGTTTTTTAGCAGCCACCTCAGCAAGTATTTCTGAAGTATAACAATGCCTTTCCTGAGGCCACAGAATATGGCCAAAATTATAATTCATAATTCTTCCTGGTCAGCAGAAAACCAGTAGCCATTAATTCTTTAGGCTAATTTTCTAAATAAAGCCAACCTAATTTGGGGGGTTTATTAAATATTTTTCAACATAGCTTATCTCGTTAGAGAAAGAATGTTGATTAATACGATTTTAGCACAATTCTGGTGTGTTACTTTTCTCTGCTGATATTCAAAAAAAGTATTCTGTTGTATTAAAATAGCTTTTATTTTCTATGTTTTGGATACAATAGAACAACAATAGTTGCAGTTCATTTTCAAAGGTTTGCATAACTTGGAAACTTGAGTATTCTGTATTTGATAAATATGACTATTTCCCCTTATATCGCCAAACTATTTACAATGCATTGCACTTCTGAATTTTATTTAATAACTGTGCAATATATGGTTGTAAGTCTGTGACTTCCTATTCAATATTATGAAGTAAAGGTTTGTCTTAAAAAATTCCAAAGACTAATTTGCTTATATATTTTAACTTTAATGTTGAACACAAAAAAGGCCAAAAAAGATGGGGGGGGAGGATTTTCTGTGGCATTCAACAAGTTCTTGCTGTACACCATTAGTTTTACGCAACAGTGTTTTATTTTTATGTGTACCTAATTATATACCTTGATAATAAAACCTTTCCTAGTCAAAACTGCAGAGAAAATCAGTTTGTTCTCAATTGACTTTTGAAATTGCATGAATTATGAAACCTTTATATAAGCTTGCATCACAATTAATCATATTTTAAAGTTACACACTCAGAAAGCGTGAATGTATTCCCAGATATTAAAAAGCCAATTTTATATAAAGGTTGCTAATACCAGTATTACTATAAATTTTCTTCATTTGGGATTTAAAAAAAAAAAAAAATTCCAGTATTTTGGCCCTAGAAAATACATACTAATGATACAGAATAAATTGGTAAGTTTGGAGATGTATTTTAAAACATCATTGAATTAGGAATCAATTTTAGGGGGGAAAATCCTTAGATTTTATGGTGAAAATCATATAGGCGATATTTTAGAGTCAGTTTAGCAATAAAGAGAATGTTTTCATTATTTTAATCAAGATAACTTTTCAGCTTCCACAGGTTATATTTGGAGAGATTTGGTTATACTCCAGAACAATACTGTTAAAAATCACCAAGTCAGCAGCCAAGTGAAGCAAGACCTTTTAGTAAGAGTAGTTAGGTAACTATAGCCATTTTATGTGATTTGTGGGGGGACTGCATGCTTTTTCCTTCTTTATATCCCAGCAACTGAGGTTAAAAAACAAGCCCTCCAAAACCAAAGCCAAACTAGCACATATTGCAGCCTTCATCACTTACAGGTCTTGCAGCAGCCATCATTATATGTCTGCACAATGCCTCCATTCTAGGAAAATAAAAGGAGAATATATCAAAAAAGACTGTGCCCAATGCAAAGGTGAATTGTATCTCAAGATATTCCATGTTTTAAAGATGTCCAACTTACAAAAAATAGTATCGCTGAAATCAAGAGAATTACACAGATATGATCAGCTGAAGGTTTGGTTCACAAATTCTTTACAGCCTTTGACATTGAATGTGAACTTGTCACTGCTTATCTGATCTGATCTAGACTCCTTTGAATAAGCCACTTAGTTTCTGTGAGCATCTTTGTACACCATCAATTGCCATCTATTTCCCCACCACTGAGATTTATTAGGATAGTTTAAAAAATTCATGTATGCGACTTTGCTGATGATGTAAAAGGATTTACACTGATGATATGCCAAGGAGAAAATTAATACCTAATAAGTAGCTCTTTACAACATTAAAAATATCTATATGTATGTATACACACACACTTTTGAAAGAGAGCATTAACTGTGGAATTCCAGAACCACTGATGTGCTCAATTCTTTTTCTCAATTACAGAAGAAATTAATAACAAAGACTAAAGTTGCTTATTAGCTAGAAATTAAAAATGTATCAAAGTGAAGAAAATGTCCTTTTGAAATTAAAAGAGAGCATGAGAGAGAGAGAGAGGCTGTCAGAATCTGTCAGAATGGGTGCAAGCAAGAAACATGCACCCACAATTTTAGTGCATAGCCCAGAACTGCATATCAAGCAGACAACTGAACATAAATAGCACTCTTACAATAACAACAGACAAAAGACATTTTTAAGCTTCCATCTTTTCATGCTAGCGTGCATTTTTTATCTCATTACAGAAAAAATACCAAGTTCAAGAGCGTCTTAAATGAGCACTTAAACTCAGCCTCTTAAATCCATATTCCTAAATTATCCTGAGCTGCCTGTCAGAATAGCTTTCTCCTTGTCTACTGGCTCAAGTCTATGCTCAGTACCTCTGAGAAACAGGTCAGACTGAGTCAGGAAGTTAATTTGAGGGCTCCATTCTTTAAAATCTTAACCATTATTACTAAGGAAAGATCCTAATGGACAGTGACAAAAGGGTTCCAAGGAAGAAACTCAAGCATAAAGTCGAAGTAGAATAAGCATTAGTTTTAGACAGAATGCCTTCTTCAGAATTGGAAGAAATAAGGACTTTTTTAAACAAATGCAATGGATAAGTAGGACTTGAGCTAAATTTATAATATCTAGTCAAGGCAGCAATGGTACTTACCCTCTCTACATGTATATTTATTTTATTACTTGTAGCTGATATTAAATATATGGTGTACTGCAAATGCAAGAATTGTAAGTAGTAGTATAAAGTTAGAGAAGTATTAAATTAGAAATTAAAATTGTAAATAAATATGTAATATATGTGAAGCAGCCACATTCTTCAAACCAGTTTATATTGTTATGGCAAATTTACATTTTTCGATATATGATGTAGGTAGATACCCTTTCTTGTATGATAGTTATTTTTTGTTATGTTATACAAAGCTTAGTTTAAGAGATAATAAAGTTTATATATACTCTGTCATCTTTCTATTCTTTGCACAGCTTAAGGAAATTTTAATATAGCCCACTTTTATATGCAGCATTTCTGAATTGCTTAATCTAATTTATTTAATGTATGTGTACTACAAACTTGGCAAACTGTTATTCCAAATTAAAGACATAGTGATTAGCACTTTATATAGTAGTATCTCAAGCGTGATTCCTATTCCACAATACTTTAAAATCAGTCATCATTAAGACCCCAAACAAACTTTCGTACTCCTCACAGATGTTTTGCCAGTCAAAAAGCAAACAGGAGCTTAGAAACCAAGACTGTAAATTGCTCGCTTACCTGTTTTTACTTACCACTTTTTCAGTTTAAAGAAAGTGCCTGAGGTATGCATGTGTTGTCAAGTGTAAGCCAAACTCCAGAATGTTATTGTCACTTACCTCACCCAAAGTACAAACCTTTGTACACTCAGTGTCATTAAAAGGAGGGCAGACAACACTTGATCCCAGTATGAGAGCCCCCACAGAAGTCTTTGCACACTTGTAGTTAGTGCAGTTGGAGCTCCAGGTGCTTCCTTCCTGAATACATAAACCAAAACCATTGTCAGGAAAACCAAAACATTTCAGCATTATCTCCAACCCCAAATGTCTGTAAAAGCGGTGCCCTCATGTTGGACTACCTACTGGAGTGGAAAGTTTGTTGCAGACCACCCGTAGGCTGCAAAGGGAAAGACCATCGTCTAACTACCAGTGGCTACTCCTCCCTGGATGCATGGCTCTAGTCTCCAGCATGCTGCTCAGCACAGCTGTGCTAGTGCAGAACAAAAGGGCTCTATGCCAGAAAAAAAGTCCGGTAGTTTCTTTTGCTCCAAAAGCAATGGGAAGCATGAACCAAGTCACGGCCACATCTAAATTTCCTTGTATGTGTATGCTGGAACACACCACCAGGATCCTGAACCCCAGTGCTTCAGTCTGCATGCTTCCTTTCTGTAGAAACCAGAATGAAGAGAAGAGTGGCTCTGGAAAGAGGGGGACATGGGAGTCCTGATGTGGACTCAGAAGCTGCCAACACATCTAAATCACAGTATATGACTTAGAGTTACAATTTGAGCCCTACCCTGCACTTACAGCATATCCAGCCTTAAGTAAATGATGACATTCACATATCTTTGTAGAAAATTTACAACCAATAAAATAAAATAAGGTATTCACCTAGTGTGAAATGGCAGGTCTTTAAATAAACACACTTTTTTCCTATCATATACCATAAATAGTCCCTAAGTGCGTAACCAGCAGTAAGGAGGTATGAAGCAAGACTCACAGCATGACTTAACTAGGAAGTGACTGTCAGACACCTGTTTATCATATCACTATAGTTATTTTCAATCTCTGTCCAGAGGCACTTACCTCATACACAATTAGTGTTCCATTCTCAGTATGAAAAGAGCAGGACACGTTTTGACAGGTACCACAACAAGTATGGTGACTGGAGGAAGGAATATATATTTGATGCTGGAAAGAAAGGAAAGCAAAACAAGAAAAAAAACCCCAAGCATTATTTAAACATACAGTATATGAAAATTCATTGATTTCTGAAACTAAAAATACCAAGAGAAACAACATACGGATAGATGGATGGGTATGTTTACATATGCTGACAGAAATTGCCTCTCAAAATAGTCCTGGAGACATCACCACTGTTAAGTTCTCAAGTTCTCGCTGAGCAAACAGGACTAGCAAAAGTCTTCACTTCGACTTTTATCCTAATTGTGTAGTTGTGCTCACAAATTGCATCATTCCTGTATTTTAAGAATACTCACAGCTTCACATTGCTGGGAACAGTTCACCATTGTAAAATGCATGGCATTGTATCCTGTGTTCTGATCTTTTTCTTGTAAACACTGTACAGTGTAGCAAAGGTCTCCATCCAAGTACTGAATCACTGACTGTCCAGGATTCAGTACTGTGACCTCTTGGAAGATGCACACGTCATCCTTCTCTAACACCAAAAGAAATAAATGTTACCAGAGGGAAAAAAATCATCAAGCACATTAACAGAATCACTGAAGACAAAAGTAGGGCAAAGTTCTATGCTCTGCAAAAGTTTTCTCGCTTTTAGACTTGATTGGTTTGTGGTTTTAAGTACCAAACAAGGAGGGGAGGAGGTATAATTCAGCTTAAGAAAATGCTACAAAATGCAGAACTGCCTAAAACTGATAATGTTCCTACTGTGGAGCAAGAAAAATATCTGTTGTTCTTATTTTTAGAGTTCTAATATTTAACATCAGGCTAAGTACACTGTATGAATTATTCTGTACATCACAAAATGTAGCCTTTCTGTCAATTAAAATAGCATGTCTACAATTACTTGTGGGACAGTAACATGCTCAAGCTGTACTGTAAGTGTGTGCTTTGCTCCCAGAGGCAGTTTAGCCTGGGCTGCAGTCAGGATAGCACATACCTCGGGCACCCCTATGCAGTACGGCTGAAATTTAGTCTACATGGGGTAGCTGACTGAGGGAAGGGAGCAGAGGTCTGATGTTAAGACTGAGCACCTACCCTCGTGCTGGCTGGACAGGTCTGTTGCTCTGGTGTGAGAGATCATCTCATTTGTGCTCAACAGGGGACTAGGAGCAGTTGCACCACTCAAACTCAGCTAAAAGTTCACAACCTGCTTCCTACCTGCCTCTCACCAGAGAGACCGTACCTGACTCTGAAACCATGGGCAGTTCTACGACACTCCTACGCCCCGCCAGAAGAGACACAAAATGGAGGGGTTAGCAGACAAAGCACCATATTCAGACAAGAGAGCATAATTGCATAACTAGGTAGGCACCCATAAAATTAAGATAAAAGAGTGTTTATGTTTGAGAAGGTTATTATGGTCCTATTTCTGCTTTCTTTGCATGCCCTTTTTACTAAAAAGAAAACAAAACAGCTAGGAAGATGAAAAAGTTACCACAAATGTAGTGAGTGCATCCACAAGCACTGGAAACACTACTATCTATTTTTTTAACTTCTCCCTGAGTATAAAAAGATAAAAGAGTTTGCAAAGTCATGCACAATTAAATGTAGGGCTAAACAGATGGTTTTTCTCTAAAAATGTAAAATATTACTTTCATCGCTTCCACCCCTGCTTTCATAAAAGAGAAAAATTGCAATGTACTCAAGAAACAGTAGCACATTCAGAGTTATTCAATGTATTTATCTCTTCAAACAGGAGCAAAGCACTTCATTTTCTCTAGGAATGCATATAAACAGCAGAGTGGCTAAACAGCTATTTTTCCTGAGATACAAAGTTATTTCAGTAATAAACATATTAGCAAAAGACTGCCTTCTATGAATTTTCTCCCAAAAGACAGGTGAAAATTATTCAAATTTGCAACTCCTGTTTAGACTTTAGATTATGCAGTCTTCACAGAAGGGGAAGAGAAGGACAAGCCAGAGGCATTTGATAGGGAATATATCCCTGTCACTATGGTAATAATGGGAGTTGGAAGGTTCACTCATAATTATTTTCCAGATCATGGTCCCTATTATGAGAAAGTATGTGAGGAGCAACATATTTATGACTTCTTGTATCAGCTAAATTCAATCATTTTAAATCATTTTAATTAAAAGCATAAATGATTAACAAAATAACATATCTCCAGATGACAGATACAATCATAAAGCTCATCCCTCGTTAATTATTAAAAACAATTAGGAATTATTTACATGGAGAAACTTCCCAGCATATTGTGTCGAGTCAACATTGAACAGAATAGTATTACAGTTGCTTTTCTTCTTTTGACATCTTAAAACACACAAAGTGAAATTTCCCCAGGGAATAGTTGACAATGCTGTGCAGAAACTTGATGGAATTACATGCTTGAGCTGGGGACTGGGAGGCAGAGTCCCAGCCTGTCCCTGTTCAGCCTCATCACCCTTTACAGCTAATTGAAACAGGGAATGGAAAGGGAGGAGTAAGAGGGCTGAACACTATTAATAAAAATATCTAAAGGACAGTGCTTACCAATTTACAGGTCGGCATAGTAGCATTTTCACAGCTACATTCTGAGAAAAGAACAAGAAAAGCATATTAGTCAGCTAATTGTTAGCTTTTGTTAATAGCAGTGACTGAAGGAATAAAGCAATAATTACCACAGTGCCATTCTGGACAACATCGCCCAGGTATTTTTTTCTTCACAAGTGTCATATCATCTGTGCAATTCATAGGAGTCTCAGAACAAAGATTTTCATCGCAAACTAAATGGGGGGAAGAGGCAGGTATGAGAATTTACTCAAATTTCCTTTGAATTTTCCAGCTTACATTTCTCTTGATCAACTATTCTAAAAATAATGACACTTGTAATAAATTTTTATTTTGTTTCTTAAGCATCTCGATTATACTTGGAAGTGAAAAATAAGCCAAGATTTTCAAAAGTGCTTTTAGTTGCCTTAAAAAAAGTTTAAATTTTCAGAAAACATCACACAGCATTCACTTAGTATTTTTTCCTACTTCAGAGTGACTCAAGCTGATAACCAGTAGCAAAGACAACTAAAATCACAACTTTTGGAAAAACATGCTTTTTTTTTTCATCTCAGCTTTGTTGTAAAGCACATTTCTTTCTAAGATAACAGGGAGCAACTGCCCTGCTGGGATGACTCTAATAAGAGAATACTTGTCTGTCTTATCAGCGGAGGCTTACTGGGACTCTGAAAAAAGACCATGTGCTAACTTTCTAGCTGCTAGAAGTTGGCAAAAACAGTGACAAAAGCCTTTGCAGAAACTTTCACCTGGATGCAAGTACTAGGAAAAGGAAAAGACCAAAATGTGGAACCACCTGAAGTAAAAATCACTAAGCTCCATACTTACTGGAAGACAATTTAATTAATTGAAATTACCTGAAGACTGTAATAGGACAAGAGTTAATGCAGGAATACTCCATTGATACAAATTAAGCAGTTACGCTTATAGACAGTAGTTAAGAACATACAGCACAATTTCTGTTTGTTCTGTTTCTGAACATACAGCACTATTTCCCTTAAAAGCTAGAAGTGCAAAGAAAGTGCCCAAACACTAATGAATGGTACAACAGAGGAACAACAGCAGAGAGGTTGTTTTATTACAGGTGATTTAATATATGAACAACTGTATATTTATACACCAAGGATGGGATTCAGTTCCAGATTAACATATCGATATTTAGATCATCCTGAAAGTAGCTATATATTGCTTGGTGAACTAAATAGGCTCCCCACAGTCCATTGGCTGTGTTGGTTAGATGACCATTGAGTACATTTCAAGAACTTTGAACCTACCTCAAATGTAGACACCCTCATTTAGATCTCTCAATCTCTAACTGAAGACCACCCTAAATGCTGAATAAAAAAAATCTCCACACACACACACGCTTCCTGTCATTTTTACTAAATTTGGTAATATATTGAACTGATAACAGTTACACTCACCGCAGTAGTAATGAGGACAACAGTAATGTATGGTATTAAGGTCTACAGTGAGAATTTCCCCTTCATTACACAAGGGAACAGGCTCAATACAGGATTCACAAACTAAATTAAAAAAAAAATAATCAGACATTTACAAAGTTTTAAATACAGGATTCACAAACTAAATTTTAAAAAAATCAAGACATCTAAAAAGTTTTAAATACTAGAAAGTTAGTACATGTGAATTTTATTTAATATTACAAGTCGTATTATGTTTGTTGGGTAACAGGTTTTGTGGATTGACGTTCAAATATGAAAACACAACAAAGCAACAATGCATGCACCTAGGTGTCAGGACTTACACTAAGTAATAGCCAGTTTGATGGTAAAGAACTAGTACTACTTTTTTGTAAATACTTAACTATCCCTTAGTTATCCACAAAAATACTAGAGCCTTCTTACCACAGAGATAAGAAAAACAACAGGGATCTTCCTGTTTTGCTTCAACAATAAATTGATCTTCTCTGCAGTCCAGCTGGGAAGCATTGGAACAGGCTGAAGGATCACATTCTGTCGGATATGAAATAATCAGTATTTTTAAAAGAGTCAAGATAAGGAAAATATATTCTTCATCTCCTTAGTTAAACAAAAACCCCAAATTGACTGTAAATCGGAAGTGACACAACACACAAACAAAAAATATTGGATAGTGTAAAAAAAAAAAACCCCATCATTCCTTGGTGCTATTTACAATGTCCCATTATTTTAACAATCAAAACAACTTCTAAGGCAAACTTTCTTACAACACATAATACAAGCGTGGAAAATGTCCCAGTAACTGTATTTTTTTATTTCCCTTACCACATTGGTACTGTGGACAGCAGGACAGGGGGTGGTAGCCTACAACCAGTTTTTCATTGGTTTTGCATGTTGGAATAATGGCATCACACAATGACCTGTTACATTCTGTGGGATAAAGAACAATCAATTTTGACCTATTTGAATACATACAAGTGCAAGTCCTATACCTCAAGATATTTATGCCATCTAGCATAGAGATGCACAAAGTAACAACAGGCCAAGTCAGCTTACAGTGCACTCCACACCATCACGTAGATCTCCCAGCTCAACCCAGGGCTGGTATAGCTCCGTTTGTGTGGCCCTGTGCAAGCAGTTATATCCTTCCTAAAGCAGGTATTTACTTCCCCTCCTTCCTACAGATGAAGCTGGTAAAAATATTCCCTAAACAAATTAACAACACACTGTTGGTTACCAGTAGCTAACTAATGAACAAAAGCACCATATCAGCTGGACCATTTGTTCTCTTTTTTCCCCTGAAGATGTTATGAAAAAATGAATATCTTTTGCTTAACGTTTTAGAAGCAATAAGCATAAGAACCATGGCTAGACAGAATGTTAGTATTCAGTGATCAGCTCACAGCATATCACAGAACACTGCTTCTGAGAAACAGCAGTAGGTCAGAGGATACTACACTTGACACCAAAACAGTAATAAGAAAAGCAAATAGGCTTTGATGGCTGCCCCAGTTACCAAGCTACTTCTGTCATCAAGTATTGCTTAATTTCTTTTGAAATTCCACCCAAAAGCATAAACATTCATTTTTAACAGAAGTTTTGTTTCACTAGTGGACTTCTAAGAAAAAAAAAATTATTTCAGTGAGTCAGTTCTCACAAAGAAAAGAAGCCTGTTTTGCTGGCCCAACAAGCACCTGAAGCCCACTTCTGGAAAATGTTACTTTGAACCCTGTCTAAAGATTATCATCTGATGATGAATGTCAAGCACTTACCTTATACTTCTGTTACTGAAAATCAGTGTGGTACATACCACAAACTTTCTTTGGACAGCAAGCCCTCTCTTCAATGACATGGATGATAACTTCTCCTTCTCTTTCACAGACTGGTGGTGGATCCTCATTGCATTCAGGTTCTACGGCAACAACACTTCCATTTTCTAAACAGTTGTACATGCAACAGCCTCTCATGGACCCATTCCAGATCTCCCCAGCAGAGCGGGGTTGTCCTTTGTTATCTGTACATGCTGAGAGAAAAACATTATATCCCTTCAACAAGTAGAGAGCGCAGATTTCCTGCGAGCAACTATGAATTAGTTTGCCATCTAGGTAACCTTATTGCCTAAAATAAGAGCACTGTGGAGCACTATGATCAAGGAATCCAAGAAAAGATAATGACCTCAGAAACCTCAAATGAACATATGCTTTGCTGTGGGCGAAAATAATCAGTGAGTGCAGGGGAAAGAACCCGCCTATGCTATTCCTTCCTGAGTACTCCAGGAAAGAAAGCCTGGGGAGCTACAGAAAAATTACCATTTTTCCCCACAGAAGTACATCAGCACTGGGTCTTGAATCCAAGTGAAGTGAGAGCACAAACTGCTGTAGCTTGAGATAAAGCTAGGCTCTCTTGAAGGGAGCTGTACCAGATGCACACCTACTGAGGACTGACACAGAATTTAAACATTGCTTACACTGAGCTGCAGTTAATATTAGCATATTTGCAGAACTACTCTGTCTTGCTGCACTTACTACATTTTTCTTCTGGTATACAGAGGTCAGAGTCTGTTCTATGCAGAATAGTGCCATTTTTACACACACAGTCTTCCCTTAAATAGGAACAGGGAGAATCTTCATAGAACCACTTGTTCAAGCATGTCTTGGCTTCACAGGGTTGCACACAAGGCTGGTATTCCTTGCCCTCAGGACAACTCAAAGCTGCAAGTCATAAAAATAGGAAATTGAGTGCTGCTATTATTCTTTCAGCATTTCACTGGATAAACAGGTAATACAAACGAGTGTATCATAGAAAGCAATCATTTATATTTTTAACAGTACTTTAGGTAAGCAACTAATTCAATCAAGATTAAAACTGATTCATGACACTTTAACTAAAACAATAAATCTTAACGACTTGTACCCTGACTTACTAATGCTGCGACAGAATGAGGCAGTACAATAATAACAGAAAGAAATATATTTTTAAGTCATCACTAAGCACTGCAGCAGTACAAAGCCACATCGGGATATAGAACATGGCTATCTGCTTACAACAGTAGTCAGGGGTCCTCCATTTAATGCAGATGTTGTGCTTGTTGCATAAAGCCACATATGCAGAAAGTGCGTCACACTCATAATTCCAAAAATAAGTACTGTTGATCCACATCTTCTCACAAAACTCCTGTGGTGACACCTAGGAAGATATTGTAATTGAGAATTAACAAGTAGAATAGGTTTTGGTGATTAAAGATCATTAATTGCAAGAAACAATACAGCTGCAGGGCAAAAATCACAAGCAGTGTCTAAAGTAAAAAATACCCTTTTTTTCAGAACACTCATTGTGCAAAACTTTAACTGCCAGAATTTTTTATGCTCATTAGTAGGCACAGAACACAGTCCTACAGTTGTTTAGTTTTAAACTAAAGGAGAATAGATTTAGACTGGATATAAGGAAGAATTTTTTTACAATGAGGGTGGTGAAGCACTGGAACGGGTTGCCCAGAGAGGTAGTGGAGACCCCGTCCCTGGCAACATTCAAGGTGAGGTTGGACGGGGCTCTGAGCAACCTGATGGAGTTAAAGCTGTCCCTGCTCACTGCAGGGGCTTGGGCTAGATGACCTCTAAAGGTCCCTTCCAACCCAAAACATTCTATGACTCTATGATTCTAATGAAATTGTCACACTACTTACAAGAAGTACAGTCCTGTCAGCTAAAAGTCAATAATCTCAGCTAAACATTGCTGCTATACCTTCCATAAATTCCTGCTGTGAACAAATTATTACTGTGCTCTGTTTCTGTGTCTATAGGACCTGATAGCCTATGTTACTGGGTCTAAATACAGGTACTCCAACCTATCTTATTTCTGTTGTTTTTATTTGCATAAGTTTATAACAAGATGGAAGAAGTCAGATTTTGTTTTTTTCCGCCTGTTCACTACTGTGCTGCAGCCCGGCTCTCCCTGTGGTTTCAGGAAACCTTCAAGCAGTCACTCACTTCTGCCATAAAGTTCATTATGCTGACAACTCTGTTACCTATCCTTGTCCAGTTGCTTCATGCCTGTGAAGTGCACAATATGCTCCATCCACTCTGGCTCTGCCACCATCATGTATATGAAAGAAAACAAATTTCATAATGGATGAACGAAGTGCTTGGCAATTTTGATGCTACGTCAGGTTTTGCTATAAACCAGGAAAAGATGCAATTGCATTGTATCTGAGGCTATGAGAGTTCTCCTGGAAACATACATGAAATAGGAATTCTGACTATTCAGATTCCCTTTAATTATTTTTAAATGAGATATGTTAAAACAATTATGAAAAGCATCCTGCTATCCACTGGTGCTACTCTTCCTTCTGGATTCCAAACTGCTTACCACTGCTCCCTCCCATCAAGTTTCTGTGGCATGTATCTATTAATCTTTTTTAAAAAAAAAAATCTCTTTAACCCCTTCCTTTCAGAAGAACTCCCTCCATTTTTTTCTACCTGGGGAAAGTGAGGAGAGGTCTTGGGAGTTTGAAGGAAGAGGCTCAGCTGCCTGCAATACCTTTAACAGCATTTGTCTGTGATGAAAACTGAAGAGTAACACAACGCAAACCAAGGGTGGAAAGGCAGAACAGCAAGAAGTGAATCAAGAATCTGGACATATCTATCTCTGAGAAAGAAAGGGTCACTTGAGTAATTAATCCTTTTTTATTTTGAATTAAGTGGGAAAGGTAAGTCAGACCTCAGAGATTTGGGGCTTCCTCATTTCTCGTTCTGGGAAGTAGCTGTGCTGCACTAGCCACCTCTAGTAGTCGTCTGCATGCTACAGCTATATCCCCATTAGAAAGTATGCATCTAGAAATAAATGATAATGAGTTTTGTAAGAAATGCTACCAAACTGTCAATGAAATAGTGACTACATCAAAATTTGTTTAACTGGAAATTTCTTTAGTCCAATCAATCTCAGACTGCATGAGTTGCTGTTGTATGCAGCAGAAGCATGAGGCTTTCTGTTCTAGTGACCCCTGTCAAGCATTTATTAAAAATAACTCTTTTGGAATGCATTTGTGTTGAGATGATGATCTGGTGGCTCTCCTTTGAGCTTTGCCTACTAAATAATTTGAGAAACAGCATAATAGTGCAGGTATCCACATAGATGTCTGTTTACAATGGACAACATGACAAAAGTATTACGGCCAACATGAGAAAGGTATTAAAGCCACCCATCCAGTTGTCAACTCATGAAAACAAGCAAAACATAAAACATGTGCATATCTCTCTCACCCTTTTCTTAACTATACATCTTTTATTTAATTTGCACCTGGAATTTCTCTGATCTTCATACTCACTTTCTTGTGACAAGGGATGAAAATGCTTCTGTTTAACAGTTCCATACAGTACGTGCAGTTATCTTCATTACAGTTTCTTACTGGCCTCCTGGTTGTTACATCAAGTGATTTCTCAATTTCCCAACTCTTAATGAACACTTCAGTTTCCTCCATACTTGTAATTATGGTCCTATTTTGCATTTTCAGGTCATCAGTAGGGTCTCCATTACACACCCCTGGAGACAGAGCATCACATTCAAAGCACAAACAAACATGCCACATTACTTCCTTTGGGAAAGAAAAGTGCATTTGATAAGGTAAGATTAACACTGCATCAGGCTCATCTGTGAGACTTAGTCATCTGAATTTATAAATGAAAGCAGCTATATGTCCACTGTAGTTCCAACTTTCTACTTGTGATTTTAGTTGTCAGCTCAATGGCTTAGCAAAACAAGCAGATCATACAGTGCAAATAATGATACTTTTCCCAACAATGAGAAAAACAATGAGAAAAACTGCTACCAAAATGTGCTGTTGAGTGTAGCAAATTCACTGACATGGCACCAGATTCTGATCTCATTCTACTGAATAGCAATCAGCTCCATGGGAGTAAATGTAGATGGCTTTCAAATTAACTGCACATCACTGATTATTTGACACTGTACTGAAACTTAATTGAACATTCTAAATGCAAGAAGTTATGAAAGGAATCTCTAGAGAAAACATTTTTCTTGCTCAATTTATTAATATGAAACCACTGAAAAAAATGCCCCACCCAAACGCCTGGCAGCCATTGGCTACCTGAATTCATTATTGTACGTATTGAGCTAAAGCAGTTTAAAAGATTATAAAAAGTTCATTTTCCTGTTCAATATAGGGTAGATTCTGTAAAATTACAATGCACCAGAAAATGAACATTTATGACAGAATCCAAGTAACTCTAAAATACCTACTTACCCTTTACCATATAATTCATACTGGCAGAGTTATAAAAAGGCTATCAGGGAAGCCTGAAACATGCTAAATTTATTATCATTGTAATTTAAGTTTGAGACACCTTCAGCACAGTTTTGGACCCTAGATCCAACCTTAAGAGGCCTGAATTTGGATTCACTATACTCAGCGAACTTGGACCCTTACCAAGATACACCTTTTATCAATATTTGCATAGTGATAAGCTGCCACTGCTAACAGCTGACAGTTACTCTTTTCTCCCATAATCACTGAAATATACTGTCACTACCTGAACTTCTTCAGCAGCCACTTCTCCATTGAAAATTTTCCCCTTTTCTTTACTTGACTTCAACAATATTCTTAAATATAGGCAGAGATGAGTACATTTTTAAAAAGTTAATTAGAAACAATGTATTGATCATTACTTGCTCTGCAAACTACTTTATTAGCAAGCAGTGCTTTGAAAGAGAATTATTGATTTATTATTATTAATTAGCAGAAATTCACAAGCCCACCTCAAATAAGATTTTCAGCGTAGTTAATGGGGGTCACAGAGAGAGCTATAGGGACAGCAGGTCACATACAAAAAAGGGAGGTGTAAATTTTAAATGGAAAATTATTAAATAAGAAAAAAAATGCCACTATAGCCTCACCACAAAGTCCTTCTGTCTTCGCCGATGCGTTAGAGTGTAATCCGTACTGTATATCTATGATGCCGGTAACGTGAGCCCACTTGATGCTCATACGAGCTGGGGTATTAATGACATACATCGCGCCAGTATCCTGAATACTCAGTCCTTCTTTTGAAAATGGTAATGACTGAATTACAGAATCCACTACTACCTAAAATAAACCAAGTACATTTTAAGGATAAAAACAGATTGTGAAGATGTATTTTATCTGTCTTTACATCTTACAGCAAAAGATATTTTTTACAGCCTCTGCCACATACAATAACAGTCACAGTGCTTAAATCACAGAGCTTCCTGTCAGTGCCATTTCCTATAACTGCAAATGAAGTAGGCATGAGAAAAAATAATGATACAGAAATCTTTTCTAATAAAGGAAGCAATACATTTTATTTATCACATATCATGTGATAAAACAACAAAAAAACCTCATCCCAATTATTCAAAGTTATCTGCTCTGACCTGTTATTGACTAGCAGGAAAGGCAGCTTAAGTATTTATCACGTCTTGGAACATTTCTGTTCGGTTCTAGGTTATCTGGAAATAGAGTCTCAAGTATAAATGACTTTTGCAGTTTCTTTAAAATCTCAGAAGAGCTTTGAAGTGTCATTTTGGATAAATGACATATAAGTGAAACATGGTATCAGAAATATGTATTTCTTGCTTCTAGCACACCATGAATTACTGGGAACCTAAACTGCAGAGGTAATCCTAATCCTGTAGTGCATTCACTATAAATTTGATCTATTGCATTCTACAACAGCATAGCTCTCTAGCTATCTTTTAAGCATACACATGCTACATACTGGTCATATATACTTACTTTTCTTGCTAAACGATTGATAAGTAATTTATGTGTGCGTGTTGTTACATTTAATTTCTTAAAACAGAGCCCTGAAGTACTTGCAGGGGGAACCTTGAAAGAAAAGGGACAAACAAGTTTAGTTACTATTGTTTTTCTAATTCTGTACCTGTGCTACAGGGAGTTTTTTCAATATGTGTAACATTAGTGTTTTTTATAATTAGTAAAAGAAAAAAGTACTCACTAGTTTTCTTATTGAATTTATACTCTGGAAAACATTAAAAAATAGATTAGAAGTGCAGTGATAATCAGCAGCATTCTTATTTGGCAAAAATAAGTTGACTGTTTTCTTTGTGTTTGAAGTTCTTCTACAGTCAGCTTCATAATTAAACTAATTTAATATATTCCTTACAAATAATTAAAAATACACATTTCCTAGCTAATGTAGTGCACCTTTCTATGAACTATTTTTAGAAACTTGATTTACTTGTTAAAGATTTAAATCAAAGGGGTTTATGTGGAAAACAATACATAAAAGAGAACACAATGACCTGAACAAGTTGAGTTAAAAATACATAGAAATACAATGGTCATGCCAATAAAATCCCCTGCCCTAACTTTGATAAAACTGCTATTTTAACAAGGCATCTTTCTGCACAAGATTGTAGCTCGTATATACCATACCTCAGCTGGCTTTTAACTAAACAGCTTTAACATTGAGAGCAACTCATTACCAGCACCACAAGATTCAGTGTATGCTGCAAAGCCCTTTCAAAAAATATTTCCTAAAGAACTGTAGCTACAGACTTCTGAAGCTTATCTGCCTGTGTGAGCTGCATTCACACCTTTAGACTGCAACCAAGAAACACTGAAGAGAGCAATTTAAAAGAAAACCTCTAACACACCGTAAGACTTGGGATTTAAAAATCAACTGTACGGTTGCCCAGTGAGAATATATAAAAGACCAAATAGGGGTGGGAACGAAAGAAGCTTGATGAAGTTCCTCATCAGGAACTTGTCTATCTACAAACTAAAGACGGAAATACAAGCCAGTTGTTCAAGGGCTGCATAAATTAGGACTATGGACAATGCAAAGGAAATGTATGTACAAACTCTAAGGATGAGACTGACCTGACCTAAACTGGCAGTCTAAAAATAAAGTGGCTGGATCCCCTCTGTAGGCAATACAGAGAGTTATACAACTAAAAAGAACAACTCATGACACTAATACCTTCCAAAAGTAGCTACAAAAGATTTTTGTGACTATCCAAAATATTTTGGTATTTTGACCATATTGTAAAGTATAAATTCAAGGCCTCAGGAAGATTTGTGGGTGGAGAGCCTGAAAGGAGACATGCAGATTCAGAAGTTATGTCACCCCTGATAGTTTAAAAGGAACCTAAATTTGAATGTCTTTAGAACATAACACAGCAATTGCTATTTAACCTAAAATAAAATTCTTTTATCTAGACAGCATGATTAAGTGTACTCCTTAAAAATGAAATAACTTGCCATTTTTCAATGAGTATGGCTTTTATCTGAAAGTTTTAAGTGATACACTTTTGCACAATTTCATACCTATAACACAAAAATTCAAGGAACTATTACAATTATTGTGGAAATGCAAGAATCTTACCTGATTAGCAGGACATTTTTCAATATGAGCAACAATAATTTCTCCTGGTAACTTCACTAAAATGTAGGAAGCCGTATTACAGAGGGCTATGTTGTTGCCATCAAATGTAATAACACTCAGTTCAGACAGTACAGAACATTGACCTAAAAAAGAACTGTCATTTAATGAGGTTACAACAAAACTGAATACAGGGCATTTCTAAGAACTTTCAGTTTTAGCAATATTTGCTTTCCTGTACACATTCATATATATATTGATGACCTTGTTCTGCCGACAGCATACTGAGCCGTAAGCAGAAGCAAGTATCTTATGCTACTTGGTAGAAATACCTTAACCTACTGCTATGTGCCCAGGGTAGGGGAGAAAGTTTACATTGGTGAAAATTTTCACTTAAGTCAATGTTTTACGGGTAAGGTCAATGAATCTGTACATATGAGATAAAATATATGCATTAAAAATACATATGTTTGAGATACTGGTAACAGGAGGCTGATCTGTCCTATCTTGAGACAAATATTTAAAAGTGTGATGTTGGTTTCAGTAATGCTGAAAGGTTTTTAATGACTTCTCTTTGGCCCTTTTGTTCCCTTGGCAGACAGTCACCTACCAGTTTCTGCAGTTTTCTAAGTGTGAGTAAAAACTGCAATTAGAGCTAACGGAACTTTGGAGGGGTTCTGTCTTTCAGAAAATGCCAGTATTTAACTTGTTTTCTTCACAAAATGTTGAAATCTCAGCTTTTCTACTGATAGAAATTCTGAAAAGTCTCAGCTGGAAAATGTTGATGTTCATGTTGCAGATTTCATTTCAATGTTTTCATTCAAAACAAAACATTTTGAGTCTCTTGAATGTTAATTCAAAGATACCAAAACATTCAGTATATTTCGTTCTGTTTTACTGATGAACAGCTCTTTAAATTCATTCCGGTATTCAACCTCATATTCCCACTGTAATAAACCCTTAATTTCTTACTTGAAATTTACAGATCAAGGCTCTATGTTGTATTTAAAAATAAAACAGTGACTTACAGGGACATTCCCATTCTGGGCAACAACTGTCAGTGTTAACTTGAACTGGCATTCCTCGAAAACCGCAGTCTGGTTTCTGCACATCCTTAGGGCAGTTCCTTGAAAGGTTGTATAACATCCAACCCGTATTAACACATATGTACTGGCTACATTTGTCGACAGGTTCGAGATATCTTGGCTGTCATATAAGGAAAAAAACCTTTACATTCATTGCCCTTATGAAGTCCAAGCAATCACTTGTTCATCACCCTGCTCTGAGACAGAATCAGTGTATCTATGTGACCCCTCATCAGTTATTTTGGAATGAATTGCTTTTGTGTGGTTGTAACAGCTGACAATGAGTACATCCAGTCACCCACACCCTTCCTCTTCCATCTAGCTTTGGTGGAATACTCTATGTAAAGCATTATGCATTGAGGCTACATGTTATATTCAGTAATAATCTGAAGCATTTTAAGAAATACAGAATCAGGCATTCCCACCATTTTAAACCCTATGACAAAGAAACAAATGGAAAAGGAAAAACAGGGTGAAATATGCAGAAATCCAAAAGTTCCATGGATTATGGCTTTTTCTGTACCTCAGAAATATATTTTGCTACCTAGAATCAGCACATAGCTTTAAAAGTCACTCTTTTCCAGAGCAATACATCCAAGTTGCAGAATATACCAGAGCAGTATAACAGCACAGATACCACAATCCTCTAAGAATAACTGAGTATTTTAAAAGATACAAATAAAAAAAAAATAGGAGATATTTAAAATCTCTGGTATTATATGCATAGCATAGCATAATGGACTGAAAAGGAATATATATTTTAACACATAGGGTTAAGTAAAACTGATCATACCACACATTCAGAAGATGTAGACATCAGTGTATACATCATTGTACCAAAGGAAGCCTTGTCAGGTATAGTGCTCATTGTTTCTGTGCTTGCCAGAGAAGTTTGTATTTCCACAGGCTCTGAAGAGGAAGGCAGAACCATTCCACCACTAGAATGAGATAAATCTATTACAGTTCTGGTCGGCAGCTCTGTGGGCTCTGTTAAACTGAAATAAGGTTTAATGGTTTTCTGCGTTAGGATTTTAGACCAATCGGATGTTGTTACATCCAGGACTCCAGAGAGAGAGAGATTTTTTACTGAGGTTGTATTTCTTGAAAAAGGTGAACTCTGAACTGCAGATACTGTCAGATAAGGCAGGGAAGATTTCTCAGTTGCGGTTGACTTTGTCTTAGTAACATTTCTTTGCTCATGTGAAGTCTGACCACTTTCTAAAATATCCACAGTTCTTTCAAATGAGGTTGTGTATTTGACTTCTGAAGCTGTAAATGAGGTACTTTTTGGCTGTGATAATGGCCTTGCAGTACCTGTTGTTTTCATGATCATCATTTTTGGAGTTTCTTTAGTGCTCTGTGAAGCCTGAGTCACTGCAGATGTTAATAACTTGTGTGACACATGCATGGGTGTTCCTATGGTGGTAGGAACTGAAGCTGAAGCCATATAAAACTCCAAATCGGTAACAAAAGAATCAGTGGTTTTTGTAGTAAACCTAGAGGCTACAGTAGTGCCGGAAGAAACTAATAAACTGGCTGAAGAGCTAGGTGGTATTTTTGCAAAAATATAAGGTGCTTTTAAGGATGTAGCGTTCACTGTTGTGCTCATGATCATTGGTGTAGTGGACTGAGTGATGATTCCAGTTGAAATGGCTGATATTGTTCCATCTTCTTCTGAAGAACTTACCGAAGAACTCTGTTTTCCTAGAGAAACAGTAGAGATACGAGTGGTCTTAGGAGGAGGTGAAGACATAGAGACCCCACTGGACTGGCTTTCTAAAGTGGCCTCAGGAGTTGTAGGCATTCGTAAAGAGGGCATTACAATGGATGTTTTTAGCACTGCTGAAAGGCTGGTAGAAGGGCTTTTGTTTAAAGTGAGTGTGGAAAAATCTACAGAAGAAGTTGCAAAGTCTGTAACTGGACTTTTTGAGGTTCCTTGTGTATCTAGAGATGAAACTGGTGTTTGGGTAGCAGTTCTATTTTGTGTTAATGATGATATCCTACCGACTAGGGGAATCAATGAAGAACTTCTAGTATCAGATGTCACATAAGATGGTACTGATGTTGATAACAAGACTGTAAATAAAGGTGATGACCTTGTAAGAGAAGGATCTTTAGGAATGAAAGTGCCTGAACTTTGTGCCACAGGGTCAGTTTTCAGTTCTGTATGTGAACTGCTTGGGTACTCTCTAATTTCTGAAGTGGTTATTAATGTAGCATTTAGAGGTAATACCAATGCCCTAAGAGGGAAGATTGTAGACATAATGGATTTCATTGGCTTTTTAGAAATGGATGACACTGAAAAGGAATCAGTGTGCATGATGTATTTATCTTCTGTTGAGGATTTACTTACTATAGATATATCAGAGATTGTTGGATTGACTAGAAGAGTGGAAGCAGCAGAAGGTGCTTTATAAAGACTTTTGGAGGCAACAGTGACATCTGCCATGGCTTTGGGCTTCAGGGAGGTAATTGGAGAATGCACTGGTATAGATACTGTGCGTGTTACAGAAGGACATGAAGTGTTTATAGGGATTTGAGAAGCAACTTGAGGTGGAGATACAGTCAATATGGGCAGAGCAGCAGAAATACTGCCTTTTATTAATGGAGACGTCCACTTGGGAACAGTCAGTGAAATTTCCACTGAAGATAAAAATGGCTTTGGAGAAAAACTAGCTAAAGAACTTGCATTTAATGATATCAGAGAAGTTTTAGACAAGGGTTTTGCTGTTTCAAAATATGAAACTGTGATTAATTGAGGAAAACTTGTCTCAAAGCCAGCAAATCTAGTAGTCATAGGAATTTGAGGTGCAGTTGAACTCGGTGCAGAAATGGGTGTTGGGTGAACTGCAGTTTGACCAATGCCAGGCCTAGTTCTAACAGACAAAGTAGATATAGGAGAAGTAGATGTGCTTAGTGTCAACTGTGAACCTAGAAGAAATACAGGTCTTGTGAAAGTTGCTCTGCCAGCCAGCAAAGCAGACAAAGACATTTCAGAGGATACTACTGAAGGACTCCTACCCTTCCCAATCCCTGCTGGCAGCTCAGAAGTGACAAAAGATGGCTTGGAGGTTAAAATTGTTAATGCTGAGGCAGGGGGAACAGTTCCTAGATGAGTGTTTGATGTTTCAAGTAGAAATGGAACTACCACTAGGGAAGTGGGTTTTAATAACACAGAACGTGTTGGAATAGGAGTCGCACTGAGCAGGGTTGTTGGAGTTGCTGTTGTAATGGGAAAAGTTATAGATGCGGTAGAACTGACAGTACGTGATGTAACTGCTGAGGCTTGAAGAACAGTTGGAAAATCTGTTGAAGAGATGAGTTTGAAAAGGACAGGAGGGCTGGCTGTGCTGTGAAGTACATCAGAAGGCACCACTGTACTTGGTAATGAAAATGTTGAATAGGTGGCTTCATCCGATGTTTCCAGTGAATAAAAGTCTGTAATGGACTGTGCCGACATATTCGTTCCCCTTAAAGTTGTGTTTGCCATCATGGTCGTTTTGGCTGTCACACCGGTACGAGTTGACTCAGTCCCTGAAGTAACAAATAAGGGAGGTGTCCAAGGAAATCTCTCTGTGGTAGCACCCGTGAGAGAGATTAACAATGAAGGTTTTGTTCCAATTGTTGATTCTGTAGATGTCACAGGTATGCCTAAAAGGAAAAATTCATGTTTCACTGTCTTTTATGGATTATTGGTAAAGCAAAATAGCAACATCTGTCTCTGCTCGAGTCCCATTTAAATATTAGCAAATCAGAGCATCATTTTGCTGAGAAGATAACTTGCCAATAGTTCCAAGTTGCCTGATGACTTTGAGGAACTCAGCTGACTCAAGGAGTTTTCTGATTCTCTTTGCAAATGAAGTAGCTAATTTTTTACTATTAGTGAAAACCTTGATTTTGCAGAGTAGTTTTGAAGCAACAAGGGAATTCCATGGAAAATTCAGTAAATCCAAAATAATAAAATATTTGGAATAAATATATCTTGGGAAGATAGTATACTATATGAGATAACTTGGTACTAGCAAATATCAAGCATAATGTATTGCATTCAAAACTTGTAAAATAAAACAAGAGACAGTATTAAAATGTAATTGTTATGTTAAAAGAATACTGTATCCCCAAAATAATCAAATAATGTAGTATCTTCACACACCAGAAGTTATGAAATAGATGCACTGAATTTGTTAGTGGTGGCTCATCAACTGTCTGAACTTTTCACCACAGCAGTATTTCTTCCATTTGGGACCTCTCTCATATATACATATGATATACTAACAGTATATAGTCAAATATAGTTGTGATGAGTATAACACCATCACAAAAGGTTCAATTTAATGCACTATTAGAGAAATGAAAGAATTCAACTTTAGATACGGCTTGTTTGTATGTAGAAGATGTATTTTGGATGACTGGGAATGGAGTCTATGTCCCAGCAAGATATTCTTCAACAGAAAGATGTTCTGGTAAAGTGTTTAACAAAAAAACCCAACAATGTACATTTGATTAAAACCTTTCCTGGGATCTCAAGAGTTATTTATACAATTAGACCAATATAATAAAATATACTTACAGTCTTCTGGATAAACACATTTAAGTGTGACCTCATCAAGAATCATGTTTTTGGGACAGTATGGCAAGCATCCTTCAACCCTTTAAAATATTGTATAGTTAATTCTAAAGCCACAGTAGAAATGTAAGTTAATTTTAAATTATTTTACTCTGGCAAAATGAAACATTTGAATGTCTTCCCCATCAGAGTTCTGAGAACTTTCCAGTGTAATGGTGAACACAGCATTTTGAGTCATTTTAAGGTCAAAAGTACATTGAATAGCACAATTCTGTTTCTAAATTGTTAATAATCAATTCTTTGCGTAGGCTGACGAACTTAATAGCTGTGGAACATTCTGCTTCCACAGCCAGGTGGAAGTTCGGATCCCTAAGCAGAAAGGTTTTCCATAGGACAAAGACCGCTGTTTTACCAGGATGTCTCATTTGAGACATTAAAATATTGAGACTGACTCCATAGAAAGTCTCGTACTTGTGCACTTCCAGCACAGGAGAGCGCAGACAAGTCCATATATTCCCTTACTTTTTCATTTGCAGGGGGATTTTTAATAAGAAAATCATGACATTAACAACCACTGTGCCCATATGGAAAAAGCTAAGAATACCAATAGAGAAAATTAGTAATAGTCCTAGTCATAAACTGCATATGCTTAGTGATGTAGCCTGAAATTCAAAATATCATTTCTTTTCCACCACATTTCGTGCCTTAAGTTTTTAGGCATTTTTCTTTTTAGTTTGTTGTGGTTCCATAGATGCCAGGGAAGATCCGTGGAGACAAGAAACCTTGTTACTAAGTAACAAGGTAACATCAGCCGTGTGAAATCCCTCACGTCATGCGAATGAGCATCTCTATTTAGTGTAAAGTTCCCTCTTCTTACGGGAGAGGGCGTAGTCCACCCTTACTATTCTTACAGTTTTTGATCTGTCATATAGACTCCAGAAAGATGTAGTCCTTTACAGCATCATGGGATGCAGGTTTAGGATGTGAATATAAATCCAAAGAAGGGAATAGCCTTCATTTAATTTAATAGATTTCTACTTAACCACTACCAGGAGCTAATCCCCTGGGCTAAATACAAACCCTCTTATTCTTGTGTTGAAAGATTGCATGTAAACAGGAATGTGTACCGTGGGAAATGAGAGGCTTGTTACAAATGTTTTCACATAACCTGTGAGAGTTTCTCACGAGTGATACTGAAATCTGGATGAGTAAAAATGAATAGATAGTGCAGCTGCAGTAATTGTCAGAAAGTGTGTGGTACACATATTATGAAAGACAATAGGGTAGCAATATGAGCTTAATTTTACTTACGGCGGAAGGAATTTACATGCTATTCCTTCAGGATCACTACATGTTTTAACACAAGGATTAGCACAAGATTCATATCGCCATTCACACATCCTTCTATAAGGCACAGATGCACTGAGTTCTGAGAAAGAAGGAAAAGGTATTATTTATTGATTGTGTCAATAAACTATAAAATTATAGCCTTTTCTATAGTGTACATTGGGATTTTCAGGAAAATGAAAGACTGAAAACCAGGTAGAGAAATTCTTGAGAACTGTCAAATAGGCAAGATTTTGTTCATTTTGTTTCAAGTATTTTAAATTCAATCAAGATAAAAGACACTGAAGTTCCAAAGATACAGACAGCTACTCACTTCTAAAATCTGTTTAAAAACCTTAAAAATCAGTTCAATATAGTGACGGTACTGTTGGTAGTAGAAGCAATACATTTACCCCATTCATTTAAAAGAACAGATATCTATAACTCACTAGCAAGACATTAACATGCATCTTTTTGTGACATGCCACATTCATTTTGAAAGAGTAAAACAATGAAAATGTAGTTCAAAGATAAAGTGATCATCATATCTGCAAAAATTAGAAAATAATAGCATTTGGAGGAATGGAAGACAAAGACAGAATAGCAATTAAAAACAGGATAAAAAAATATTATTTACTATTGCTGATGAAAGACAAGTGCTCTGAAGGCAAGCAGAAAAACCATACTTATCTCTGGGGATTATGCAAAATTTACCTTCAATACTAAAGCTACTCAAACGTTTGAATTCTTCTGAGTCATCGTACTTTGCCACTTTAACACCAGATGAGGTGAGAATGATGAAAAAACCTTTTTTACTGTGCAGTTCGAAGGCGCTGAGCCCTGGACTCCAGAGGCCCTGGTGGTGGAAGAAGGTGGCTCGTCTCCGAAAGGAGGCACTTGCCTGCCACTGTTCCAACCCAACAGTTTCATTGTCGTGTACGTACAGAAAGTAGTTTGGTCTTTCAGCAGATTCAAGGGAAACAAGAGAGACAGCTTCCGCAGAAGAAAAAAAAAAAATTATAATAATAGTAAGATTTTCACAGAAAACATCTTAAAAGTGGGATTAAAATCTATATATTGGCTGTTAAGTGGCTCCTTTTAAGCAGCTTTTCACCAAAAAAAACAGTTTTATGTAACACAAAAAAAAAAGTTAGAAATGCAGGGTCTAAAGGAGACTTCAAATGATCACATAATCCAAAGCCACCAGAGAGCTAATCAGTTAGATCAAAAGTACATTCAGCCTACTGCTACCAGCCTTTGCAATGATTCATAAGCAGTCTCAAATTGTGACTTGCTCAAATTGGGAGTTTTTTTCTCAAATTCAGACAAATGCCTGACATCATGCTGCCCTAATTTCATGAGTAAATAACGTCACACAAATATTGTAAGAACATGATTGACTTCACCTTGAGGTCAGGCTTTCTTTTTTTTTTTTTTTTTTTTTTTTTTTTTTTACATACAGTCGTATCCAGCAATACAGTAAGAAAACCTGTGGCCAAATAAAAGACTCAGCCCTCTATTTCCTCTACCCATGCCAGAAATCAAAAGTGAAGAAAATTCTCTGAAAATTTAAGAACTTAGAAGACGACTGACTTCATATTTGGTTTTCAACTTGAATAAAATCTTAAAGTGTCTTTAATCTAAATTAATACTATCTCATTCCTCACAGATATGAAAACTACCTGGGTACTGCACAGATATAATGAATGTTTTGCTTCCACTTTACATCAGTTGGAGAATTGACAAGACTGAATTAATTCTTCTGTTCTATGTACTTTGTCTTTTCAAAACTGTATCTAAAAACCTAATTTCTCCACTGCAAAATTGTCAACTGTTGGGAATATAGTTTCAAATTTTACTGTGAAGACAGCCCTTCTGTATGTTGATTTTTGAGGGTTTGGGATTTTTTCAACAAATTAAATCCTGTGAGAAAGCAATGACAAAATCTGTATTGACTTAATTGGCACAAATGCAATACGAGTGAAGAAAGGAAAACATATACAGAAAGAAAAATATTTGAAGATATTAATTTGTGGTTGTATAGTTTAGATCGGTCTCTGATAAGTGAAAAATAGAGCTTAGGAATTACTGTTCACCTAAGAAACTTCCTTCTACATTGTATGGAGATACTGCTTACTAACAATGCAGGAGACAGATTGGTTGTTCTGAAGTCGCACATTTTATAGTCCACTGAAAGTCAGAAAAAAGAAGAAAAGATGAAGTAGAAGTGATTTTACTGGCGACAAAAATATCCTGCATTCACCTTCAGTGTTGATACTTGCCAGATACACATGCAAAATTTTCCAGCTTGCAGTTATACAAACTAATTCCTCACCCCCACAAAGGATTTCTATTTAATTGTATTTTGCAATATTTCTAAAACAATCTTTGAAAAGTCAGCTTTAAAGCTGGCAGCGAGGTTTTCCCATATTTAAAAAAATTTTTGAAAAAAACCAGTATTCTTCCTCAGTTTTGAAATTGGGTGCTTCATCCTCATTTATTCCAATAACTAAAAATATCTAGGTTATTTTAGGAGATGTAGAAGATGCAGCAAAAATCATTCATATAGTCTGAAAAATACGTATCGCTGTTAGCAAAATTATTGAGAACACTTACATAAATCTTTATCTTTGAAAAGACCTGGAGTTATCATGAAACTGAAAAATACATTTCCGTATGCTCTGGTTCTAGGCAGGGGAAATATCCTTCTACTGGATACGTTGGCTCCTATAATTGTGTCATTCTCTCCATAACTTGCCAAAATATAGGGTCCTTCACCAAGACCTAAGGGAAGAAAAATCAAATAGAAAAAAAAAAAATCCTCCTTGCATAACATACAAAACTTAAGTCTTAGTTAACATAATATATTGCCTTAAATATTTCACCATACCTGGAATCAAAAAAGTTTGGAACTACTCAATGCCTCAAGGTATTATGCTGGAGTAGGTCTGTATCTGTCTGTTCAACGTACTCCCTTATTCTTTGCTTGTTGTCCAGAATACAACAGATACAAAGTGAGCACAAAAAAAATGTGGGTAGCTATCCTCACAAAATGACCTGTATGAGAAAGCAATCTGGGCTGCTTTTTTATGGTATTTAGTCTTTTACATGGCCTTATTTCTATACTTTGAAAAATCAACAGAGCAACTTTAATATTATTCCCCAAATAGACACTGAAGCTGCTCTAAGATCTACAAGGCAATTCCCCCCCAAAAAAACAGATTTCAAATTAGAAGGCTGTAATTCAACTTCTGGCAGCAATATTGCTTAAGCAGTTGTCTACTTCATCCTCTCCCACAAACTACCGTCTTCCGCCCCCCACTACTGCCCCATTTATTATGCTATCCAGAGTCCTTCAACAGTGACGTGGTCCGGCTGAAAAATAACCAGCTAATTTTTCCAGTCTGGTTCACCACATTGTCCTTCAAAATCTCATGTGAATATAACAGTGACAACAGCTTCAGCTGGTACCACTGCCAAAATGGTGCTGGCCTCACCGTGCCCCGCAGCAAACCCCTGGAGCTATTCCTGCTGGGCTGGAAAGGCTCACAGGGATACCATCCAGATACAACAGCATCCGTCTTTGTCACTATATCCCACTGAAAGAACCAAGAGCAGCATACTTCCAAAACCTCACCTTGTGAATAATAAACAAAATGTGTAAGTTTTGTGAAAGCTTTTAATCCTTACAGTGAAAAGACTGAACCCCTTTCCAAGCCTAAGACAGCTCCTTTCAAATATGACTCTTCCAAGAGGGAAGGAATTCTCCTAATAATGAGATTTGGCTCAGCTGGAAGTTAAACACCAATTTCTGAAGAAAACTGCGTGAAAATAACCACTGTTTTTATATGGAAACTGTGTTGGAGCTCATATGCACGTGAAGCCCACAAGCTTGCCACAAAATGACCGCTTTTAAAGAAGCAGTGAGGCAATTTGTCTTAATACTAAAAGGACTCTTTATTCTAAATCATTGAATGTTTATCCCTTAAATGTAACAGACATTTTGCCTATGACTTGAGCAAAAGCAGGAATGAGCTGTAACTGATAAAGTTTCCATAAAGATTCAACAGTTTGACATCATGCAGAACAAAAAAAGAATCCGAGGAGGAGCCATCCTATGCCCCAAAAGCTGTTTTGCTGGCACTTGGTGGTGAAAGCATGCATAACGCCGTCCTTGACTTTAACACTGGTAGGCAGCTAAGCGCCACACAGCCACTCGCTCACTCCCCCCTGCAAGAGTGTCGGAAGGGATGAACTGAAAAAACTCATGGGTTGAGATAAAGACAGTTTAATAAGTTTAAAAAAAAAATAAAAAACAAACAAAGGAAAACAAAACCAAGAAAAGTGGTGCAAAAAACCCAATTGCCAACCACCAGCCAACCAATGCCCAGCTGGACCCCAAGCAACTTCAGTCCCAGCAAACTTCCTCCCCAGTTTTTATTGCTGAGCATGACATCATATGGTATGGAATATCCCTTTGGTCACTTGGGGTCAGCTGTCCCAGCTGTGTCCCCTCCCAACATCTTGTGCACCCCCAGCCTGCTGGCTGGTGGAGCAGTGTGAGAACCAGAAAAGGCCTTGACCCTGTGTAAGAAGTAGCTAAAACATGTGTGTGTTATCAACACTCTATTCATCACAAATCGAAAATATATCACCATACTAACTATATGAAGAAAATTAACTCTATCCAAGCCAAAACCAGTATGCCTTACTGCTTTTTAAATAATACAGAATTCCCTATTGCAAAGAAATTATGGAAAGTCAGCTATACCTGGCAAGATCTACATGCTGCTACTGTACTGAGCCAGAGTCCTTGGAGGAGGAAAAAAAAATCATCTACTATATGATGCTTATTACAGGATGCAAGTGGCTAAAAAAGATGTATCAAAAGTCACATTCATATCATTGCATTTAGTCAAGTTTCCCTTCTTTTTCAATACCTTGCTCCCCACAAAGCACATGCACAGTATCCGAATGTAAGAGGGGATGCCACAGGAGTTAAATTTGTTAAATGAATGCCACTCTCATTCTAAGGAACTGTTCTTTACAGTACAATACTTTTGAGACTTGTGCATGAAATCCTGTAACATATCAATTTCAAAACATAATAGGTCCCAGTTCTGAAATCTACAGTACAAGCACAAGCTAACATCCTTCCTGAGCTTCTCCCTGACTGCCAAGATATGCTGCATGGTGCATTAATCCACCCCCACATTGAATATAATGAGGTTATTAATTGAGACATTAGGGATTACTAAAATCATTCAGCACAGCTGGCCCACTGACCTTCACCCATTAAAAATAGAAGCAATGTTAAAACTACATATAGCAAGTCAAAGAAAAAGCCCATCAATTAATTCAACTGAGTTTTTAATTGAACCAGAGCAATCTCTTTTATATATCTCCCATATGAAAGAAGGAAAAATAAAACAAAGCAAGCCACTTCAGAATGAAAACCTAGAAGATAATTGCGTAGTGTGACAAATGTTCATAAAATTTATGAGGCTTTTTAATTTTTTTCCAAAGATCTTAACAAATTAATTATTATTCTGATTAATCTTAACTCAGGATCATCAGAGATGCATGATATCCACACCATTCATTTTTGGAGAAAACGACTTGAATTTCCCTGTGCCAAAGGCAATTAGTTCAGTGGGGTGAAAATTCAAATGGTAATAACCATGTATAACCTTCTAAGATGCTCACTAATGTGTCACTATTTGAATTCCTTACTAATGTAGGACTGTCTGTGCTTATATAGAACAAATCTCAAGCGATACATGAGATACTGCACAGAAAGACAGTATTTTAGATATCCATAGCAGAACAGGAAGGAAGGAAAAGTCAGTATAAGGACATAATGATATTAAACAGACAAGGAATATGTCGCAAAATGACATACAATACTCCAGGCTGCTCATACAAGTCACCTCTCCTTTCTAATGGATTTGAAGGTCCAGTGAGCTCGAGGGATTGTGACTATGCAGTCCTACGCTAGGGAACGGAGAGAGCGGAAAAGAGATAACCTCCAGCACTGCTGCAGCTGACAGAGATTCTTCTCAGCACAAGCTATGAAGGGTTTTGTTTGCAGTGTGCACTGTATCATGTTTCATCAGAGATGCAGGATGTATTGTTTTGCTTACAGCTGTGATGTTTATTTCCATGCCACCACTGTCCATGGACATAGAGCAGAAAAGCCCACGGGGACTTGCTTTGCTAACTTGCTGAGCTCATTAAACTCACACATCCAAATCAGGAGTATAAAAAACCCCATTGTAACCTGTGCAAGAGAGAAATTACCAAACTATATTTTCTTCCAAGGTTAGTCTGAGTGAGCTGATATAAGAAGAGTGTCTGTTTGGTATTTGTTTTTAAAAGAGAAACAAAGTAAGCGAGGGGGGGAGAGAGATAAATACCTCAAAATAGCATCATGCAGAAACAAAGATGGTAGAATAGTACATCAAAGATGCCTTCTGTATTCTAGAGTGGTTGATGTAAGGAATTATCTGCAACTAAATGCTTTGTAAAAATGAATTCTATTTTGGAACCAGGGAGTACAGATTTGTTGCTAGCACACAGAATCATAGAATAGTTTAGGTTGGAAAAGACTTTCAAGATCATCACATCCAACCGTTAAAGATCATCAAGTCCAACATAGCTGGCTGGTATGCTAGAAAACATGAAGAGTAAGTGTATTCAGCAAGTTATATAAATATGAGGATGAATCAAAGACAGTAATATCAAATACTACATACCTTGATTGTAATATTCACAGTCATAAGCTAAAAGGAAAAGAAAACAAGCATATTATTGTTACAAAATAACAGAATTTATGCGTATCTGCATCCTAAAAATGTAAAATTCACTTTCATCAGAGGAAGTTTCATTTCCCATAATATATTTCAGTCAGCGACTTTATTTCCTTGGCCTTTTATTCACTGACATATGGCTGTATTTAAATAAATGTGCCAGGACAGCAGACCTGAAGCTTGAATTATTCTACAGCCAAGAACTGTTCTCACCGTCAATGAAAAGTAGAATGGACAGAATCTCTTTGCAGCCCTACACAGAACACTGGACGTACCCCAGATCTGGTATACGGGTGCCTTTCCAACAGTCTCTGCGCTGGCACACCCTAAGCACAGTCAGTCCTTTTCAGTAAGACAGCAGATTTGGGTGTATAAGACTAACAGCTAACACACAGACAGCTTGAACAATGTGAAGTACATTTATTAGCTACCTATATCTGTCATATTTGTATTTTTGGGCAGCAAAAGGCCAAAGATGCCTCAAAGATGAGCTCTGGTGCAAGGCCAGCCCAGGTACCTACCACAGAGCGAGGGAGATCGCCAGTGAATCGCTGCTCCTTGTTGGCAGCATTTGTGGGCATAAGCTGCAATACTGGTACACAAGCATTCACAGTCCCCGCCAAGATTGCAGTTGCATGTATCTGTGTGACAATTTTTGACAAAAGAAGTCACATCAATCTGGGGAAGAAAAAAAAAAGAAGGTAGGAAAAAAAAAAAAAAAAGAGAGGGCTGGTGACTTAATTGCACAAGATGTACAAACTCCTGTTGCACCATTTTCAGCAGAAGTGCTACCTCTGGACTGAATGAAAGAATTTAACACAAAAATAAGGCATTTTCTAAGGTTTGGGTGCATTCCTATACAAAAAGTACACTTTGAGTAATCAGCTTGTACCTACATTACAGTCCAAGAGAAAATTTCATTCAGCGACTATTAACAAGTATGTCTGTCCACGCACTTGCTGTTCATTGATTTGGGAAAGTGTATTGAAGCTGGCAGTTCTGTGTTTTCATAAGGCAAATACTGCCATCTGTAGTCATCCTGTCAGTTTTGCATGAACAACAAAATCAGAGCTGCAGCTCTGATTATCAAGTAATTAAAGTAATAATTTGTAGGGTGGATTTTGGTCAGGGAAAGAAAGCTTGAGCACACTGGTGACATTTTGCAGAAAAATATTTCTGCACTTATCAAGATTTTAATATACTTTGCCCACAGACCTTCATTAGATCAGAAATCCACTTCTCCATTCTAAAATCCTATCACATTCTTTCATGGTTTTACATGATACATTAATTCTTGGGTTCATCATCTTTTTTGTAATGTTAAGCACTGTTTTCAAAACAATGTTCTTAACACATGGAATGTTTAAAGCAATGTTTTTTTCCAGTTTAGACTAATTTTTAGACTCTGGTCTAGCTTAGTCATAGAGCATTCAAATGGCACATGTCAGATTACAGAAATACCATCACAGTAACAAAGCAGCACTTATCTAACACAAAGACAGCTTCTCAGCTGGCAGTTGCTAGAAGCTGGCAGGGATACGAAGGCTTTTTCTGCTTTCAGTGGAGAGAGATGCCATTTTGCTTTCATTCTTTTTCTTATTTTGAAAACAGGGATACCACTGGGGTGGAGGCACAAGCATTAGCTCCATTGAAAATGGCTGCAACACCTTTGCAGGAAACACCAAACAGCAGATTGGCTCCAAAGAGCTCACCCTGTCTCTCACGTCTGCAGGACAGCATCTCTCTATGGGTCAGCAATATCCTGCTTTTGTGACAAACTGGGAGCCTAGGGTCAAAGCTCCTGCTAAGTTCAGGAGTTATGAGGAAGACCTTTTTTCTGTGAGTGTCAAGGCTCCTCAGCCCCCTCCAAGTTCAATGCTCAGCTAGGCAACTGCAATCCATCAGTCACTGCCAGCCAGAGATGCAAGATTCTGTCTCCCTGAAAATGTGGTTTTCCACCTGCAGCTGAACTCTGAGGCCACCTGTCCCACGGGCAGGAACTTGCCTCCATCCACAGCAGGATCCTCTACCACCTGCACAGGAGTGACTGTACGAATGCTGCTCCAAATACATCCTGAAACCCACATCTATACTTTCTGTTCCTTCCGTGCCCCCAGCGTCAGTCTCTGTTTGGGCTGTTTTCCTTGGCACCCAGTTCCCGACCCATGCAGCCAGCTGCAGATATCCTTGACAGGTCACTTTACATTACATTCATAAGACCCGTATTTTCACATGCTGATGAATAGGTTGTGAAAACACCTGGAAGATGTTTGCTTTACAGGCTGTCCCATACAGGATGGATATGTGCATGTGAAAATACATGACTACTAATTAAATGGCATGCTTTGCACCTAATATGCAATTTTTAACATAATTAGGCTAAATTTTTGGCATAATATTTGTAAATTTTAGTCACAACATGGATAAGATATAGAAAATGAATGTTCAGGAGAAAATATCTTTCTTTATGAGTTGTTATAATACAGCTCCTTAAAAACTCTCAAAAGTTCCATTTTTATTTATTACTTTCCACTTTGAAAATACACTCATCACTATGTTCTCAGGCACATGCTCAAAAAATTCTTTACATAGTAACTAAAGTCAACATTAATAAATCTGTCGGGTTAAACTACTGCAACCTCCTCCTCAGGCAAATTCCTAACCATGTTGATATCAAGCTTCAGTCCTGAAAGTCAGGAGGTTCAGCTGGGACATCTAATGATCTCCTTTAGTATTAATAGTCATAAAGAAAATAAGAGACTGAGACAAAATGTCGTAGTGGTTCTTGCTTGCACAGGTGTAAAGAAGCATCTTTGATAACTAAATACCTTTGGGGAGCTAAAATCAGAAATAAGGAAAAGCATACAGAGCATGTCTTGCGTTGATAAAGGGTGGACTAAAACAGTCTAAAAGATTCCCACACAAGCTATTGTTGTCCCCATCTTGTCCAGACTGAACTTAAGGACATTCTTGTAACTCAAGTCCCAGGCTCAGCCAGGTATTGGGAAAACAAGGACACCAAGTCTCAGAGTTTTGATAAAAAGCAGGTGATCAGCTGTCAGCCAATTAAAAATACTGATAGCTCTGAGGCTGAAATCTCACTCTCATATTTCTTTCTATATTGAGCAGGACAGTTAACAGAGCAAAACCATTTGAGATAAGCTGTAGGCACATTGCACAAATGCTTATTTTAGAATCCTGCAATATATACAAAAGCCTTAAAAATTTCGTTACCTATATAAATAAAAGTTATAAATAAAACCTAAAGAGAACAGAACCTTGATTATAGTCTACTAACTCATGGCTCCCAGTTATCACTATTATGTTTAGGCTCCAGTCTTGAAAGGAACAAGGAGCTCTGCACAAACATAGCCCACCCACACAGAGATACTGGCAGGGCTCTACTGTGTACCTTCCACAGCATTCAGACTGAGGGGAATGGCAAGAAATGAATTACTGGAATTTTAATATTTTTCTACATGAGAGCACATCTTGGATACTTAATAAACTTACCACATTGCGACAAGGTGCAAAAACATCACTGTATAAAATTGAGCATTCCTTTTTGGCATAAGGGAACTTGCTCTGATGTACTGCACATGGTCTTAGTGTTTCATTTGGGCTCTTGCACTTAAAAACAAGCAAAAACACCACAGACATTTTATACAAAGGTGTGTTTACCACTGACTCAGGTACACTATAATTTCATATAATTCAATACCTGCATACTCAGAAAACAAAAGTAAAGTTTAAACGCTATCTTCATCTTCCCCTTTCCCTGATTTGTTATAATTGAAAACATTTGCACAAAAAAGAATCTTTGTGTTTTGTTCTGAAGTACTAAAATGTTCCTGCTGTCTGCTCAGCGCATAAAGACAAAATGTTTTCTTTGTGACACATTATAATCATTACCAGAGCAACCAACCGTAACATCACAAACAAATACATGGTCCAAATCCATCCCTGGTGGTTTTGCACTGACTTTAAATGGAGTGACACTACAGATGGCCTTGGCCCTGTAAGTTCAAATAAAGAAGCAGCGGTAGGAAGAGAGCAACCCATAAAAAATAGAGTCAAAGATCATCATGATAACTCAAAAATGGCTGAGATACAACTCCCGTTCTTAAAGTCTCTCTTCAAGAAGAAAAACAAATGAACAGAAAAACAGAACAAAATGACACTCAGCTCAGAAAACACAAGTTCATCCAAAACCATATTCTCTTCATGCAGCAGAGAAGACCAAGAGGGGGTAATGGTGGATCCACAGGCAGCATTGGGGTGTCCCGACACAGCCTCAGCTGCAGTGCACTCACCCACCTATGCTGCCCTCCTGTGCGGATGCTCGGATGACGACATGGGGTGATGCGCTGCCACTCCAAGGAGGGAGAAACCCAGGAAGCATCCCATGCTTCACAGTTCCAAGGCAAGCACGTTTGCTAGTAGCAGAGTTGGGTTTTAGGCCTCCAGCTATCAAATACTCCTTTACAGTATTTAGATTTTGCAGAAAAGATGACCAGGACACATCTCCACAAAGGCCAAAGGTCCTTTCTTAAAAAATCCCTAACACCTACTGCAGAAGCAGATGAAGTGTCAAGTCTGGCTGAGTGCAGGGTGCCTGCAAGGCCAATATTGAACTCAAATACTGAGCACTGTGGCAGCCACAGAGATCAAAAGATTACATGAGATTTTACAAAATACATGTATATGGCCACAAAAAGGTAATGCAAGTTTGGGCTGCATAAGCAAAGATCATAGCATCCTAGAAGTTAATGTGCTATACAAACACTACACGCTTTTCTAAAGTGGCCACTGAACCGATAAATTGGAAAAGAAAAATTCATATACTTCATACAAATTATTTACACGTTCCTTTATGTACCACCTTCTAGATGAGTAGTATCACCACCAACACTACACACTTGCCTTGCTTGCTTACACAATTTAAACATTTTAGGTAGAGTAAAATAGATCCAAAGGGAGATATTGAGGGAGAGAAGCCTCAAAATCTTTACTCCAAAGCAGAATAAGTATCATATTCTTTCATGAGGTGAGAGATTTTGGTTCAATTTCCTGCTGTGAGGCAAGGAGAGAACAGATTAAAAACTGGTTCTCACAGACATACTAAGGGAGTGCATTACAAATACTGATTTTTCAGGAGGTTCACGAGGCTATAAAACCTTACATCTTCTCAGCACAAATTAACGAAATACCTATTCTCCTGTGTTATCAAACACAGTTGCAATCATCCACTCTCTACAGCCTCTTCCCTTCTCAGAAACCAAGTTTCCATACTGGGTTGTGCCTGTTGTTGTTTTGAGCCTTTTCTGTGTCACCCCTTCACCACTGCTGCTTCGTCAGTTTGTTCTCTGTTTATAAACTGGAACTAAAAAAAATTGCCAATTTTTTTTTTCAGTGTTCAGAAAGAAACCTTTTTCCAGAGCTTTTTTTCCCAGTGTTCAGATTCTATTTACTTTCAACATCCTGATGCCTCCAACACCAGAGAAATTACAGTTGTTTTGTAAATTTGGCTGAATCCAAAAATATCAGAAGCAAGGTATCTAACTTTCTACAAAGCTGAAATCCAGACAGCTGTAATAATTATCTTACGTAGGGAAAAATACATTCTTCCCTAAAGAGAGTGTTTGGTTTCATTTAAATTCAGTATATGTTTGCCATGACATAAGACATTATTAACACATTTCACGTCTACAGACATAAAAATTAAAATGTCCTCTTATACACTGACCATGAGTTTAGAAAATCCCTGTACATCACGTCCTTATAATGTGTTCATTTATAAATTAAAATTAGCATCCTTTTTTGCTAAATTTTTTACTGGACATGGGCCTTACCTGTCCTAATACCCAGCTGTCTCCAAACACCTGTGCATTTCTCACCTCCATGTTGTTTGATGTGGTCAGATCATTTGAAGTATATTTGTCAAAATTTCCACACAAGCCTGCCAATTTACCCTAAAAGAGAAGATGGATTTTTTTTTTTTTTTTTTTTTACATATACTGACAGTCAATAATCGGTACAAATTACATACGTGGAATAAAATATTCAACTGAAAAAGGTGAATGCAACTCTGACATATACTTTGAAAATATCTGACACTCTGCTATGCTTACAGTTCCGTATTGCAAATAACTTTTAATAGACTTTTATGTTTTCCTTTTTTCTTCTTGTTGTCCAGAACCTGTTCTTACTGTCTGCCTGTGAAAAGGGACTGGAATCTAGTCATATTTTTTTCTGAAAGCTTAGTAGTGCATCCAGTCCAAAAGTCAAAAGTTCAGGTGAATTACCTCATGATTGTGAAGCCTGACTAATGGCTGCCATTAAAACTTGCTGCCTCTAATTTTAGCTCACAATAGCAAGAACATTTGTAATAGCAGTTACAAAAGAGACAGCTCCAACTTTTTTGTGTTGGGGCATGTGCTGCTGATGGAAAAAGTATATATACATGCATATATGTATACATACATAGAGAAAAAGATATTTCTGCACAACAGTAAAATGTAGAGTTGGATTTCTAGGATGCTGTGGGTCACTCTAATGAATTCTTTTTCCCTAAGGTCTGCTGCAGGCATTAACTTACTCACCTGGAGCCTCTGGAAGAAACAGTTATTGGAAACAGAAGGAGCTTGAAGTATTTGTGTCCCTGCATGCAACCTGTAGAACTCAGCTCCCTGCTAGCTTCCTCAAAAACAGAAGATTTTTTTTTTTCACTCTGTGTATGGATGGCTGATAAATCAGCTTGTATGTGAAGTAAGGATTTTATGGCTATTGGGAAAAAAGCCTGTAATAATGGTGCTTTAAAACCAGATTAGATGGTCATTGTAACTTTGACTTACACTTGAAAAAATCTGATATTGTATTCTAGCATAGAGTGCTTTCCTTTCTTTTACTGGAAAGAGCCCCCTCTCAATACATGTGTTCATGGTTGAGACGAAGCAGGAATGTAATTATTAAATGTGCACATAAGGTTACTCTGCGAGGACGCAAAGACTGAGTTGCAGAGACACTAATGCAGATGGTGATGATGTAGGAATGGAACAGAGAAGAGCAACTGGCAAGAAAAAGAGCCTCATATTCTTCTCTGCATCATGGCTGAACCCTGTCACAGTATACTTATTAGGTTTAAATGTTAGGTTTTGTCTAGATCCTTTCCTGTATCTTCTCTTCTTAATTCAAACCCAAAGTGTGACTCCATCTGTTCATCTCAGCAGCCTCTACTACATCTCAGGGTGCAGTTCCATCATCAGCCTAATCCAATCTGTGCTACAAACATGCCATCTTCCATGTCGCTACATATGGAAGCTTCTTTTCCATTGGCATCAGCAATTATGAAAACATGCAGTGAACTGGGTAACTCAAAACTAACCCTGTCTTCCCACCCCCAAAGTAACTTTGAGTCAGAGCTGAGTCACTGCATATCTGCAAGGTTGCAATATGTGGAACAACAGATTAAACATGCACATAGGAACCACCCCTTCTCTTCAGAAGTCCAGCCACTAAATCACGTTCTCTGTCTCTTCTTACCTGGGAAATGCTAGCAGCTGAACACCATGGTAAACAGCTATATAACTCAGAAAGTTAGTCATGAAGAAAAGACAATCACAGTTATTCAATAAGAGATCACATTAGCAACAGAGAGAGCTACAAAAAATCTTAGGTTTTTATTTTGGCTCACCTTCCATTGGGGTCCAACTTTAATATGCATCATTGTCTTCTTATCCCACAGAATTGTAATGTCCTGTTCTGGAAAGTGTATCACAGTATAATATCCAGCCTTCCAAAGCTGATAGTTAGATTTTTTTTCCTGTCCCCTTAAGGTCCTCTGACAGAAATGAATATTTATTAAGATCTAACAAAGTAATTCTACCAAGGTATGCAGCCATTTAATAACAAAGTGTGTACCGAAGAATACTTTATCTTTAGCGTTTAGCTGGATCAATAATATTACTAGAAGTGTTGTTTAATACTTTGATATTTTGTCTTTTCAATCATTCAAGTTTGCTTTGATTTTGTACTTTGGTTTCCCTTTCAAAACCAAGTGGAAAGAAACAAATAAATGCCAGTATGCTTTGACTGCTTGAGGCTTTTGAGTAGTCTTCTTTGTAGGACAAATAGAGCTTGAAAGAAACAATGAAGATTGTTCCTGGGACCTGCTGCTTTATCCAGGCCTAGGCACTTGTACTATGTTAACTCAGACTGAGAGACGTTTTCCAAAAACATGCTCCTTTAGAGTTGTAACTTTACAATGCTTATCTTAAAGGATGACCCAAAAAGGAAAGAAAATAACTAACCTGCTTCTCAGAAGGTTCACTAAAATAAATCTCAGTGTCTCCAACAGTGATGAAAACATTCTTCGAGCAAACAATATCATTGTCAAAACACTTTTTGTTCTGGGCAATAATAGATATATTTGAGTTATCTATGCTCTGCAATATGAAGAAGAAGTCATTTTACTTATAGATGCAATTGCATTTCACTCCTGCAGATTTATTCCAGACTTGCCATCACAAAAAAAATGCATAACTTGGTATTTACACATCTTTGAAATTAAATTTAAGAAAGCTACCAAACAAGGAAATGCATTTTTAAATTCAAAGCTGAAGGCACAAACAACTCAAACTTTGGAGTTAAACACAAAAAGCCATTACATTCAGCTGTGAGTCCTCTTTCTGAGGACTTTGCAAACTCAGAGGATCAGCCTACCCCTAAAATAAGGGTCTGGTTTAGGCTTTTAAAACACTCTCATACATGGAATCCAATATTTACTGCACAGTATGGTTGTCAAAATTGAGACATGCTATAAAAAGACATGCTTTATTTTTAAAACAAGGTACATGAGATCAAGCTGTTTTCATATTTTTAAAACCAAGAAACCTACCATCTGTCAGTAGTAGATAGAACAATTTTTGTACCGCCACACATCAAAATTCACAAAACCATGAGTCATACTCAATGTTATTGGAGGGGGCAAAGGTTTCTGCTGATATTTTTGTTTGTGTTTTTTTTCTTTAACATTTAGGAGATTTGTCTACTCTGTTCTCTTTTGATTTGCTGGTGCTTTAGTACCCAAAATTCAAATTTACTACCTGCCCAATCCTGTATCTGTTGGCTCTCCAGCCTGTAAATTAATTTTGCATTCTAGGCATATAAAATCACTTTTGCACCTTGGCTCAACATATCTGTTTATTCACCTACAGCCTCTGTGGTTCTTCTGTACCCTGAGGGAAACACACATGCACCTTGTAACTCCCCATGCTAGGATTTGTACTGGAACAAAGGAGACCAGCTCTATTTTCAGAGTTGATAACACTACCACAAACAAAAATAAAGTTGAGTTACTTCTATTGTTTTGTATTTTAATTTGCCTTTCAATTAATTTCTGTACCAATCCTTGCAAGTCAACAAGAAGCTGTAACTACAGAAAAGATTTGAGAGAGTCAACTTCATAACGTTAATGTAAGTCAATAACAGTGCTTCTGAATCCAGCTAAATTTTTGATCAAATTCAGTCCTACAGTCATTACAAACCTGAGACAGATATGAAATAAAAATCTTGGAGATAGCAAGCTATATATCTCACCTGCTGAGTCATCCAGTCTTATATAAGACACCTGAGTAGCACTGGAAACAAAAAGATGTTTAAACTACTCTTCTTACTCCCACCCTCCTTTAAATACTCTCTGAGACTATGACTAGCTGAAACTAATTGCAGGTGCTAATGGGCACGGTGGGCAAGATGGGAATGGTGGCTTTCAGCAGTTCCCCAGTCCTGGGAACTCCTCTTGGCTCCTAGCAGTGCTTTGGAGAGCTCCACTTGGCCACAATGGGAGGGATCCCTTGCCTTGGTTTGTGCCCACAGCATCTCTCCCCAGAGCTTTGCTCCTTCCCTTGGTCAACGTACCCCTGAAAGGTGTTAGGTACATACTCCTAACTACTCCTCGCCTGTCTCACATTTATACCTTTATTTGTTCTGTGCGCATCAGAATTCAAGAATAAAAAAACATATCAGCAATTTTTCCTCACCAATGAGAAACACTGCACACAGAAAATATGGGTGCTACAGGAAGCAGCTTTTGTTTTCCTTAATAAAAGTCATAGTGACCAAGCTATTTAAAGAACACCTTCAATTAAAAAAAAAAACAAAACAAAACCCAACCCCTAGATGATGAGAAGTGTAGAGGTATTTTTGTTGCCACACAGAGGAAGTGCTATAGCTTTGCAGCCTTTAGTCTAGCACGGCCCACAAGCCAGAGGGTGCTGCTACTTGGCATAGAAAACACTACAGCAAGTGTGAGTGAATGCAATGAACATAAGGCATGGGAGACCGCCTGCAAGCTTTATGTTACCCTGATGCCAGGGCTTAAGAGACAGGTGGTATGTGTTAGCAATTAGCTTTGAAAACAATAGTTCAGGTGGGTAAAATTAGCCACTAGCTGCTAGTGGGAAAGGGGTATAGAAATCAGCTCTTCATGATTTAGCAGGGAACTGAATTTAAAAGTACTGAAAGCTTCAGGGTAAAGCAAAGTTCATCTGTTCCATTCTGTTGTAAAGTTGGTTTAGGTTGCACTCAGAATAAAATTGGTCACTACCTTTTTGGGAAATACACTGTTTTAATTAAACGAGGCTTGCTGCTGGAGTCAGTCCAGTAATTATTCTCCTCCAAGTCAGATAACAGCCCAGAGCATTTTTTGATTTATTGGAGGTGATGTGGTAAATTAAAAAGGAGACAAACTCATTAGTTTGGTAGATAGGATGCAAGCTGATACACTCTGTGCTGGCCAAATGAAAAGTGAGCGAAGAAGCTACCCCCCCACCATGAGTCAGTTCAGAACAGGACTTTGCTTGCAGTCTATGGGTCTATTTGATACCTAGGACATTGTGGGCTGTTTTCATTGCAGGGCTCATTCCTCTTCAGTTAGTTTAGCCTCAGCAAAAGGGGACACTCTGAGCTAATAGGGAAGCAATGTCTTCACTGTAAGAAAAGAGATGGAAGGCTTTATTTTAAATAAGGATAGTTAATTCAGGCTAATTATCCCACAGTAAAAATACACCTTTTTTGGCAATGAAGACAAGTTCTTGGAGCAGCACTGGGTAGCTGTATTAGCTATGCTAATTGAAGCTGCTGCCTGTGCCTTCTGACACTCCAGGCCGATCCCTTCAGCTGAACAGCATCAACATACTCAAGTCAGAAGTTTTTGTGTATGGTTGGGATTTGAGCCAAGAGCAAAAGTTGAGTTATATTTCAAGTTAACTCTGCAGCAGAGAGAAGCCTGGAGACAGGGAGTGTTTTGCTGACCAAAGCCAGAACAGGGAGTCCTGAAGACATGTGAAGTACTTCCTTACTTGTAGGACTGCATGTTGGTGTTAAATTACTAGAAGTGATGCAGAATGGAAATGCAGAGAGACAGTGGTGGTGGTTCAGTAGAGCTGTGAGTAAACCAGACATTTAACAAAAAGGGCTTTGCATTAAATCCTGAACCTTCTGTGCTTTCTCTCTTTCTAATTAAATCTTAGACCTAAACCCAAGTATAAAAACACCATCATGGATTACGTATCCCTTGTGGCTCAAAGCTTTCACGGTAAGACCTGCTTTGCATACATACCCTCACCATTCTCTCCATACACCTCAATAAAAATTTGGTCTTTTCCCACCCATACAGTACCAGGCAAATTCAAAGTTGAATGACAGTTTCTATCCTGGTCTTCAAATTATTCTGTAACTGCTATATGTGCAGCCTCTGCTTTCAGCAGGGAAGAAATAAAATGCAGTTGAAACTTAGCACTTCGCTATTGCCAATGCAAAAGAAAGAACAGAGACTATTTAGATAAAGTGAGGATCATCTTTTAGTGTTTGTATAAGACAGTGAGGTCTTGGGCAAATCTCAACAGCTCTTAGGGACTGTGATAGTATAAATGATAACGATCGAGTTCCATCTCTGTAACCTGTACTGCATCCACACAGGTATGAGAACAAGCTTTTGTCACTACCGCTGGAAGAAATGTCTGAGTTGACACTAGGAGCAGGTCTAATGAATAACAAGGTGGGGGGTTTTGTTGGTTTTCTTTTTTTTTTTCTGTACAGTCTCTTTCCAAGGCAGAGTCGCTCTTTACCTTTTTAGGTAAAATGCACCCAACAGGGGATGTACTACAGTTCATCATGTGAAACCTACTTACGCTGACAGAAACTAGAAATAAAGTGGTTTTCCCACTGCAAGAGTATCTTCCCACGTAAATTACCATATCCAGCTTGTTCCAACTTAATATCAGTTTCTTTGTGATAACATGGAGTTGCCAAGCAACAGGGAAGACAGAGTCACAGCTCCGGGCAGTCAGTCAAAAGCTCATTGTCAGTCCTGCTTCTCAGGACATTCTTTTTCTAGACTTCACTGCACTTTCTTTCCATATTTCTTCCTAGCCGAAAAAGCAAAGCATTGCTTTCCTTTTTTTTTTTTTTTTTTTTTTTAAATAGTGCTTGGGAATGCTAGGGTTTATTTTTGTTAGCAACTTTCTATTTCAATATCCCATTAGAAAGTTTCTATTGCTATTAACCAATAATAACACTGTGCAGTGTGCTTACATAGTCAAAATGCAGCCTGGGAGAAGACAATTTAGAAGTGGCTGTATTTATCTTCTTTGAAAGTTTCATTAAAATCACTCTAACTGTTCAGTGTTCAGACTCATTCTTTTCCATTCTTAATACCCTGATTTCCCCATTTTTTTTGTTTCATTCCCTACAATACACTAACTTGCAAACTAGGGTGGCCATAAAAGCATCTAGGGACACCCTGGGAGCTGGATAGAGATAGATTAGTCCTATTTTCCTTTTGTTTTAATGACCCTTTTGAGGTTTTCATATATAGCCACATGCACAAACAAATGCAAAAAAGCTGTAAAAATACTGAAAAAAATATACAGTAGTTTAAAAAGTAGAATTTGCTTTCTCTTTCCTACATATTTTCAGAGAGATACCATTAGCTCTGTTCAGACTTAACCTTTCAGAAAATCTTATGGAAACTCAGAATTAGTTTGGTTGTTGTTTATTGGACTCTGAGTTTCTTCTGAAGGAACTTAACATTTGAAACTGTTACTTCTAGTGAGCTTGATCCTGTACTATTTTATGGGGGCATTGATCTCTCGATAATCAGTGAAAAAACATTAATTATGCAAAACTCATTAACAATTTACACCAAGAAGCATCTCCTATTGGAAGGCTTATTTCGCTTTGCTGGTGTGATAACTTCTTCTGTACCATTTGAAAATTATATATATATATACACAGTCTGTGTAACTTTATTTAATCCCTGCTTTTGCATCCTGTACTAATTTGTATCGTCAAATGCTTTCCCCATAGCTATTAAAACATTGGAGCAATATTGCTTGGAGTCAGCAGATGGCACTGATACACACTATCTCAGTTTGTGAAGAAATCCACGTGAAAGTTGGAAAACAGTATTATAGGAAAGATAGTAGGTGATCCTCTTACAGGAGAGAGAAAAGGAATAATAATAGTACTTATTTTTCCACTGATGCTATGTATTTCTGTACAAGTATTTTTAAAAAAAAAAAAAACACATTTAGGAACTGAGGACCTAAGAGCTAAATTGCTCATGCACACGCACACAAATTCTCTCCTCAGCATCTTCTACAGAGCTGCAGATTATGTGATTATTTTCACTTAAAATATGGCAAAGAAACTTGCATTACACCTGTAAGATATGACACGTTTCTAGCATTGTAGCACAGTTGAGTAGACATGGAGGAGAGCAGTATGACTGAGTAGATTCACTGATGCAATTCAAAGGGAGTGAGATTATTCCAGCTACTGACTCACCCTCAAACAACTTCCAGATGTCTGCTAATGAATCCACGATAACTCTTTCCTATTTCTTTAAAAGTGACTTCCCAAAAGGATACTCCTCAGGCAGAATAAACTCTCAACAACTCTTGAGAAAGATGCATTACAAGTATCTGTGTGTATGTATACAAGCAATAGAAAAAATAAATCATTATATCATATTTTCTTTATTATACATAGGTTTTTTGTAGTTGAGTTGTTGGGTGTTCTGAGGTTTTGTCAACAATATTTTTTAAATCCAAATCATTTTTTAAAATCTACTGCTAACAATGAAAAGTACATGACGATATATTTCAAAACCTTTTTCTAAGTCAATGTTTCTTAATTTTGAAAAAGTTGATTAATCAGATAGAGATCACTGGAAAGGTTTTGGGTTTTTTATATTTTAAGAGAACTATATTAAAAGGTTTGAGAAAAGATCATTTAAAGCAGATTTTATTTTGGTTCATTTATTTAGCTTTGCCTGCTTGTGTATCAGATTTGGCTTTTGCACAGGTCACATTACTGCAATCCCTTTCTAATTAGAAATTAGATATTCTGAAGATTAAGGATTTGGAAACATTCAAATATTTGTTTCCAAGTGACACATTCTGCAACATGAGCTATTCTGAATCACAAATCAGCAGCACAGTTGGTGGTGTTAGTTTTAAATATCTAAATGGGTATTTATATGAGACCTATTAGTATTGTTTTATTAATAAATGCATGATAAATATAAATATTTTATCATCGTTGGTTGTAATGATAAAGCACAACATAACAGGGAAAAAAAAGGACAAAACATAGTGGTGATAAATTTGCCTTTTCTGAGCTCCAGCAACTGATGGCAGGAGCTAGAAAGCTGGAACTTACACAAAGCTTTTATTGTTTTAAATATAATGAAGGTTAAATGTGTTCATTTACAGTGCTGAAGTTTAGTTTCTATGCATTCAGAAATAAAAATTCTCATATCCTGACCTAAACCAGAGTAAATTTAATTCACAGTTCTCATAGCTCACTGACAACACCCAGAGTCAGAGGCCATAAACTGCTAAGCAGCATCTGCAGGTGACTAGCCTGAGCATCCTTCCACTTCGAACACAGCAAAAGGCTTTCATTTTACTGCTGCCAATATACCGTACAGCTTCCTGAAACAGCAGCACATGATGCTGGTTTTTGCTCATCCTTTACTGCTGTATCAGTAGAAGATGGGCATCAACAGTCCACAAAGCTGTATCCACCGGATGGGATCCAACTCAGGCAGTCATTCTTATCACGAACTGCCTTTTCAGGCAGCCATCAGATTATAACATTTTAGAGTCAGTACAACCAAAGGGCTGCTGGATGCTGAACATTAACCCAAAAGCAGAAATTCAAGGTGAAAAGGTCACTTTCTTCAGGCTGTGTGGTCACTAAATGGCAAGGTCCTCAGAAAGAGGATCCAACTTCTGAGTCATACCATGCACACACCGCCTCCAAATTGCCATTCTCATGGCAAGAAATGTTTCCCCAAGCCTTTCCTGGAAGCCCTCCACACTAATCTGCACAAATGGAAAGAAATCTTTCCTTTGTTGGAGAATAAAAGTGGTTCATTCACTGCATAATTTAAAGGTCTGGAGAATCAGGTGGTGGAGAAGGAAAGGCATGTAGAGGTAATTGAGTCTGAAATCATTGATCTGGAGAAAATAGAACCAGAGCATAAATCCATTGCCAACTGTAATGAAATCTTTTGCTCACAGAAGGGGTAGAACAAATGGAAAAACAGGTATAAGCCAAAGTTATCTGAGCACCGTGCTTCCCAGCTGAAGACAAGGATGGAAAGGGATGTCTCCCACAGGGAGCTCACTACTGACCCTGACAGGACTTCCAGAGATCCAGAGAAAAGAGGGCATCCAGAAAGGCTTCCTCTGAAATCATGAGACTGATGAAAAGCAAACTTTGCAACTGGAGCAGGGTAAACTATTCACAGTAAATAATATTTTCACTGAAATATAGACTCTCTTTTTTTGGACACAAATTTGCATGCAAATTGTCAAGAAACACATAATTTTTTCTGCACAGTTACTGTTGCTATAAATTATTTGACAAATGGTTTAGGTGGGCATATTTTGGCACACCACTTACTCATTAAACTATTTGCTGGAATGTGGCTTTGAGGATTAGATATGTTAATTAAAAAATTAAAGTCATTCTGATTGGAACCCCATGTTGCAGTTTTATTCCCTGAATAGATGAAAATTACTTTTAGAATCAGGTTCCCAATTTAAAACATTTGTAATTTCAAAATCAATATTATTTACTTTCCCATTAAAATCTTCAGGGTCTATTAAAAGAAAATATTTGTCTTAACTATGAACAGTCAGCTCAACAATGTTGGTTAACCATGAACCTGCAGCTTTAGTCCTCCATAGGGTGACTAACAGTGAGCAGAATGTATTCATTTTACAAACAGGCTACAAGAGAGACCATGCAAAATACTATTTCATTCTATAGGTTTGCCAACTTCATGGATCTTCAGACTGGCTACCTGGCACAAATGATGTTGAAAAAAGCTGCACAAAAATTTACAGATATTCAATGAAAGGAAATGGGATAAAGGCTACTTCTGCCTCCTCAGATGTGACAAATGAGTAATTGAGGAATTGTTGCTTTGTGGGTGATTGCTCCAGCTTATGCCCAGTCATCATTTAACAAATTTACCAATTAAGATGAATATATCAGCAAGTAACAGGTAAAAGATTATCAGTACGTCAACCAAATTCTGTATTAAGCACTCTAATAAAAGCATCATACGCTAATGGCTTTGAACTTGCCTCAAGTTACAAAAGAAAGGGTGTGCAAGAAAAGATCTCTCTTGCTGTATTCCCCAGGGCAGACCAGGTATCTAACACTGGGGACTGCTCATCCATAGGCTAATCATTTGGGAAACTGTAGTACTGGTTCACCAGATCATGCATGTTTTGTTAAATGAACCTCTGCCTTAACAAATGTGGTGTCTCCTGACCCAAAAGAGTTACATCTGCAATACTAATTGGCATAACAGTTCAATTATTTGATTAAATGTCTGGTTGTGGCTTTCATAATCCTCCAACACACTAAATCTGGTGATAACTTTGGCTTTAAAAGAGCCTTCATGGTTGCATCAAAAAGATTAAAAAGGTGACTTTAAAATGGCCAAACCCCCATTGTCAGATGAAAAGATGTGAAAATATTTTTATCTCATACTTTAAATTTAGGACTAATCCATAAAATTTGAATACTTGAGGATGAGGGCTTAGTTCTGCTGACCTCCATCTTTCAGGGAACAGGAATAAAACAGTCCTTCCTTTTCTTGGCTTTAGGACCTTATTGACAACCTACTAAAGCTAATGGAAAGACTTCAGTGGGTTGTTTTGGCTTTTTTTTTTTAAAGTCAGATAAACATTACAACAGAGCTCCCTCTCTTTCAAGGATATTCTGACGGGTAGACTATCCCTCTAAACTCTTGCTTGGAGACCCCCCCAAATCAGAAATAATACAATTCTGCTTCTCAGAAGAGAACAAGTCTGAGAGGCTCCAAGGGCACTGACCCTACAAGCCTTAATAAACACACTGAACTGCAGGACTGAAAACCACCACAAAGCTAGAAAAAGGCCAACGTGTGATAGGGAGACAGCAATTTTACTATAAAAGCAGAAGTCTATGAAACAGGCAAGTGGAAGAAATAAGACTGCAAGTACAAATAACATGCAGTAAAAATTTGCTAGAAAAATAACACATTTCGTTAGGGAAAGAATGTAGCATTATCAAAGACAGAAGATAAGCAAAAAAATGGAAGAAAGCAAATCTTTTAAGAAATTTGTTGGCTTAAATTGATCAATATTCAGATTAGTTAAAATGACGTGTTTATGTGATCTACACTGATCAAATGAGTTGGTCTGCTAAGATTTTTCTTTTTTTCTTTTGAAATTGCTCAGATTTTAAAATGTTAGAAGCAAATATTGATGTCTGCTCTGTGAATGTCATTTATTCATACATGGACTTTACTTCTCAGTGTGTAATGTAACTCCTAATTTCTTGAAAAAGATTATTTCATGAGACATTACTGCCCTAATTTTCTTAATTGCTGCATTAAATCTTTTTTGTCATTTTCTGACCAACAGATATATCTGTTGAACTAGTTATAAAGGGCTTTTTCATACACCTACTGTCACCTTAAACAAAAAGGCCTGACAGATGATACTGATGTTGAAAACAAAGTTTGAAGTTTCATAATTGGCTGAAAGTTGATATTTGAATTGTCTCCCACAAGAGCACAAGAGCTCCTTATTAAAAACATAGTAGAAAGTAAGGATGACTTCTTTGTTTGGTACAGTGCAATACAGTGACAAATTAAAGAGCTGTTCAAACAGGTCGCATTTAGGGAGGCTAACAGCCAAATCAAACAGTGAGGGCTGGTAGTGTGGATGGGAACAGTGCATTATCATGCTGCTGGGGACATGGCATTCAGCTTATAATTCTTGGACTCAGTTCTACATCTGGGAAGGACTAGTATGCCAACAAATTTATCGTAGTTATCATTTCCCTTATTGCACTGCTACAACACCTTTGTTAGAGTATATAAGATAGCAGAGACAAAGTGGTCCATTTCTCACAGGGAAAAGATTAGTAAAAGGGAAAGGAGAAAGTTATTACAGTGTTGTATATACAGTATTACAACCACTTCAGCTGTTTTGATTTCAGGTGTTTAGTGAGCCTTTTACATGTTATCCATAAAAATTAGCATCGTAACAGCACTGCAAACTACCATTAAGTCAATGGATTGTGTACTAGCAACTATCAAATCTGTGATGTTCTGTAATACCTTACAGGTAGGGAACATGAAGCACACAGCACATACCCCCCATGGCAGGGGGGATGGACTAGATGATCTTTAAAGGTTCCTTCCAACCCAAATGATTCGATGATTCTATGATTTAAGTTAAACAAAACCAAAAACAAACAAACAAAAAGTTGGTTTGTAGAACAGGTAGCATGGTTTAGATGGCAAGATTGCCCTGGACAGCTGTGCCTGCCAAGGTGTTAGGCAAGGCTTGTAAACCTTTGCAACTACATATACTTTCCCACCTTTCATCTGGCTTGTTTATTTGGCTAGCAGGCTATAAGAGACAGGGCTCTCTTGCATACTTTCTGAACAAAGAGTAGCTCAAGTGAGACTCATTATATTACTCTAATACTACTATTGGAAAATGTCACTGCATATGGCCACAATATAGCAGAGGATGATTATGAAGAGACAGCCATGGAAATCTCTGCTCTAGGAACAACAAAGCATATTTCAAAAAAGAGCAGCCTCATCATGCTATCATGACTGCACATATAACATACTTTAACCACATCAGTATGTGGTACAACTGCATACATGTATGTGGTACAACTGTGGTGTAACTGTGTACATGCAATTAAAAGCATGTGTGAAATTGGAGAATGGATGACACTTTGAATTACCACACTGGCTGCCACTAGGAAGATGCCAATTACATCTGTTTCATATATTTTTCTTACATAAGATTCCATTCCTGCATAGTAATAGCTAATTTAGTGCCTGTCTTCGTGGTAGCATAGTTACTGTTATTTTTAGTCTTCACTGATTTGCATATTTCATTGTCCAATTTCATCCTCCATATTATCATGCAGTGTTTTGTGCCATAAGATCTTCTGAAACTTTTGGTGGTCCATCTTCATTTCAGCTGTTCAGACTGGTTCTTTACCATCAGCATACCCCACCTCAATCCTCACACCACCTTTTCAAAATAGTTTCTTTAGATGCTGAGTGCAGGTCTCAGCATGGATCCCTGTGAGATGTCACCGGGATTTCTCCATTCTAAAAAAAGGCCATTTATTCCTATCTTTTAACTTCTAACTTTTCATTTGTGTCTCAAAAAATCTTCACTGTCATCCTATGAGAGACTAGTGTCTAAAAAATATTTGTTGAAATCTGTCTCCAGAAGGTCTTTAAACTAAAATACACACATACTGACCTGATCATCCTCATCCATATGTTTATTGCCTTCACAGAATAACTCAGAAGATTCATCATGCATGAATTTCTTTTACAAAAAAAAAGAGTTCAACTCTTCCCCAACTGTGATTTCTCTTTATTATAATTTCTATTAATTTCCTTCATATGTAAATCAGACATATTGGTCTGTTCCTGCCAGATTCAGCCATGGAGTCCTTTTAAAATATTTGGTTATGCTGCCATCTTCCATTCCTCTGATTCCAGCATTACACATCACATAGTTCATCGGTCTGTGTTTTAGTTCCCTCAAAGATCTTGGGCATCTGCCATATGATCCCATCCTTTGTTTCTTTTTTTTCCCCCTAAAACTTCTCCAAACTTTTCACAGTCAAAAATGAGCCCACAGATACATCATCTGTTCCAGACATAATTATGCAGTGCCTAATTTTTAATAAACAGTCCTTCAATATAGATCATGAAAGTTTTCCATATACTACAGGGGAAAGAAAAATGATGAACAAATTAGGCCATACTTTCTCACATTAGCTAAGTCTGGGGAAAAAAAAAAGTTTGAAAAGCTGAAAAAAGTCTGAAGTCTGAAAAGCAGATCTATGTAGGCAGCATTTTTGTCGTTTGTGTCATCATGTTCACCTGAAGAAAGGCCTGTTGGCAGTGTGCCACATGCCTTAATTACATGGCTGCCAACTTTATTCTTGGACTCCAGATGCTCCCCATGGTTTGTTTCCAGATAGGTACTTTCTTATGCAGAAGAGCGGCAGGTGACATTTGATTGTAAAAGCAAAACATTCCAGTATCACCCTAAAGTTTGAAAAAGCAGCACAGATCTGTTTTACACACCTCTCTGGCTGAATGGCATAAGAATTAAGAAATGACAACCCACCTTTCCACCTCATCATACAGGCAAGATGATTTTACAGGTAAAGTAACCCATATTTTTTGCATCTTAAAGGAGGAAGGTTTGTGCAAAGGTTCATATTCCTCTAAGAGTAGGAGCTCTTTTATGAGACAATATGATACATGCCAGGAGTTTGCTGTGAGGTATTCTTATCTTTACTAAACGTCTCTCTTTTTTTTTTTTTTTTAAGCAAAGAAAAAAATCTGGAACCGATCTATTTTATTCCACAGCTGTGAATACTCTACTAAAGCATACATGAAATAAACTATTTGCAGTAGTCCTTGTTGAGAAACCATGCTTTTTCTTAAGGTTAGACATGTAGGGTTGACAGAAAATGAATATTTTTCTAAACACATTACTGTAACTCAGAAGACAGACTCTTAGCTTTAATAATAGCAACAATGAGAATAAACAATAGTGATGTTAGTAATAGAATATATTTCTAAATGTCAGTAATGGTATTTGTAAACAAAAAAGGCTAGCAATGTACTGTAAATGTGTACTATGAGGAACGTTAGCGTGTAGCTGCCAGACAATCTCAATGAAGGATTTCATTGTTGAATTATGAAATCATTGTGTTTGATATTATTATACACATACAATCCAGATCTGATGCAGATCACATTCAAGAAGGATTCCAAGCAACCTCAGAGGTCATCATTAACCCTCTGCCAAGCAGAGTTTGTAGATAGTTATTAAATAAATCTATAGATTTAGAACCTAGTTCTAGAACAGTTTCTGTAGTGTTATTCTTTGCTCGTTCTGATGAAAGTATGGTTAAGGTAGGACAGAAAACATTGGTTTCTATTTTTCTCTACACCACATAGATACATAAGGACACACCCATGTACCATTTTCGAAAGGCTGCGCACGAAATGTCATTTACAGATTCTTCCTTTCAGACACATCTGTTCTGCACCTGTATTCTTAATGTTCGTTTCTATAGATCATCTCTCGATGTTCAAAATACTTGCCTTCTCACGGAAACTTTCACTTGGACACATGGAAATGTGTGAACAATCCTCCTACCTTTAGCAGGTAAGCTTGGCAGTCACTGACATAATCGTACTCCAATCCATCAAAGGTGTAGTAATGTCGATCTCCATAAATAGTGCACACAGCAGGACAGGGGTAAGTAGTGCAACTGAATATCCCTCTCCGACAAACACTGTAAGGAAAATTAATAATCAGTATCTTCACATAGCAGGGCCATTTTCTTTTTTATTTTCAAGAAAAAGCTTTCTTGGGTTCTTTATTTCAAGTCATACAGAAATTCATGAAAGGAAGAAAATTCTCAGACCTTGAAACATGGAGCTATTCTGTGGATTGCTTCTGAAGTTACTGGCGATGCCATGGCAGAAAAGTGTTGAGCATTTTGCCATCAGCACATATATACAATAAAAATGTGTAAGAAATGAATGCAAAATATTAAAATTTTTATGGCTTATGCAAATATTTCCATCACTGCCTCCAGTATAGTTAAGACACCATGCCACAACACGCTTATTCATAAACCATCAATATGATATTTTTTCTCAAGAAATTTTGATAAAAATCCACACATATTCAATGCAAAAGACCTCCAGTTGCTACCTGTAAGATTTCAGGGTATCAGACAATTATGGAATGAGATTAAGAAGTAAATGCTCATATTTTGTGGGATTACTTTTCCTGTCAGCTACATTCAGTGACTTACATGAATTTGTATGATGGTAGTACTGACAGCCTCTAGTTTTGCTTGTGTAAGTGTATAAGCTCAGTTGACTTGCCAGTGAAGTTTTTAATGGATTAAAAGCTGCCATGCCAAACTTTTTTATTAGTATTAAATATATACTTAACTGAAGATAAATATTTTGGTTAGCAAATTATAATGGATGAAAAACTGGTTTGCATCAATATGAGTCAGATGAGGCTCCTTAAAAAAGATGCTGGGCACTAGCTCATTTTCCAATTCTAATGCTTTTTTTATTTCCTTTTTTTTTTTTTATTGCCCATCTTCTTCCTATACAGTTGCTCACACTGACTGGTAACTCACACTGCAAACAGTCCAGTTCCCAAAGGAGCAGACTATTGACATTGTCATACATTTAATTTCTCTTTTTTTCTCCTTGGTTATATTTCATGATATTCCATTCTCCAAAATGCCAAATGTCTTTTCTTTCAGAGATTAACTGATATGTGTGAATCAAGCATTTGTTCTTGACTGCTTTTTAACTTGTGTATCTTCTGCTTCCTTTTCAGACCTGAAGAAGCATTCACCCAAAAGTCTGCCTACTCTTCCAAGTCTATTAGTGAGCCTAACAAAAGATATATCCCGTAACTGTCTATAAACAAGCATATATATTTTTGATTTTCAATGTACTCAATGCATTTTCTGTATCAATTTCCCTTTGTGGCTAGACCCAGATGATTTGGAAGTATGCAAAATGCATGCCACTCACCAGGTGTAACATGGTGTAGCTATCACTTCTCCTGACAGAAATTCCCTGTCTTTCCAGGTGCATGGACAACTGTCAGGAATATAACATTTCCCTCTATGCTCAGCCATCCTTCAAAATAAAAGAATGATTAAGATGAAAGCGTAAATTCACAAGTAGATCAACATAACTAAATGTGTAGTGTATTGTCTAAGCCCCACCAAGGGCAACCAGTCTTCCATCCAGCCAAGGACAATTGTTTCAGCAGCAAAAGCTGTCCGAATCAAATGATCTCCACTGTGCACATCTGGAGACCTCACAAAGCTGGCAGCTGTGGCTCTCCTACCTCGAAACAGGTATGTTGCTGTGGGGCAGCAGCTCCTATGCAAGAGCGCAGGTAGTGTAGGGACTCCTCCCTGCTAACTGCAGAGCATCTGTGTGTTATGCACGCTGCTGAGGCTGGAGTTGGGCTGCCCTTCCCTCTCTGCTGCTCCCTCATCCTCCTGTCCCAGGGAAGCAGCCAAACTGATGTGCCTGCTCCTCTGCACAGCGCAGCAACTGTCCCGTGCTGAGCACAGGATAGTGAGCTGGGCTACAGCAGCTGTTGCAGACTTAGCAGGACAAAAGAAACACAGTTTACAAAGGACGGTGGTGGAGGTTACCTGCTTACCCCGGGGATGCGGGAACAACTAACACGGTTAAGACAAACCAGTGGCATTTAATGCAAAAAGCGGCAAATCTAATTAGATCATGAATAAGTGACCCAGAGATGTGGTTAACCACTTTTTGCTATCTCCTCATTTCCATCTACTTAGCAACATTAACTTAAAAATAAAAAAAGTTATTGTCACTCCCAGTGCTGCTCTTTAGGGGAGCAATTCCTGCAGTTGTCATTGCAATACACGGTTGAGAGTAGAGAGAGATGTGTTTTCAAAGTATGATCTTGAGATTGCTTCTCTGGAAGTTAAAAGGAATACACAGATTAGAGGTTTCTTCTCCCCATAATTTCTGGTTCATTAAAGATTACTTGGTTTTAAGTAAAAGAGTCAAGTGTTGAGAAAAATGATTAAAGATAGGAAAGCACTAGACTGGATGGCTTGGAAAGGTCATTTAGAGTTTCTGCCAATGGAAGTTAACTATCTGCCAGAATAACATAGGTACTGCTGATGCTACAGGAGACTAACTTAGCCCCATGAGGTCCCTTTCCATACTACTCTTCTGTACTTCTGTAATTCAACTTACCCTCTTATATCTCCAGCTCAGTGTTAGGGTGACTTTCAGTGTATCTTTGGGTGATGAATTTACTGTCATTCTCAGCTCATTTCCTCGTGAAATTTTGAGCTATTCTATTCAATTTTTATAGCATACCAGAGACTTTCAGTGTTTCTTATTCTTTGTCACCTCTTTAACTACTGACTAAAAGAACTACAAGCTGTTATGCAAGAATTTTAACAATAGAAAATGAAAAACACTTTTACTTTAAGACAACCATTTTTTGTGTACTAGAGTCCATCCTGTCATGGGTTTCCAAAGGAAAGGGTTTCAATACCAAACACAAGCTGCTTTACTTTGTGAGCACCATAAATACCCAGGATGCTAGAATAAGGTGCCAGTCTCCAGGAGAATTCAAGATTCCACCCCAAAAGGTTAGGTCATTGGGTCAAACAATGGGTAGTGGTAGAAATAAGGTGGGAAAGGAGAAACAAAGAGAAGAACAGCATCTCAAGAGAATACAAAAATGACATAACAGTAAAACTTCTCATAACAAGGCTTTCATGACTTGTCCATATAGATTTACAGATTTAATATCATAAGGTATATGCTTAACATTTTCTTGTATAAAAAAGAGAACTTCTGAACCCAATTTTTAAGATAACTCCTTCCTAGCTAAAAGCCATACTTGCTTCTTGAAACCATGAGCCTGAAAGGTATAATGGCTCCAGAGATACAATTTAACACTGATGATGGTACTAACTGCACTAAATTTCACACATTTACTTTTCTATCCAATAGCAAAATAAGTGTTTATTCTCTTACTTATCATGTGTTTTACTCCATTATTTGACAGAAATTTGGGATTGTCTGTACCCCTTTTATAGTTTATCATTCAGAAAATAATCAAGTAACACTCAATTTGAAATGGTATAATACTGCTTGGCTGTGAGAGCAGAGTTTTAGCTCTGTTTTTTAACTTATGTTATTTCAAATTTTCAAATGAACTTTCATGACAATGCTGCTAGTTTAAGTTCATGCAAATATCATGGTGATGTTTTAGTAAAAAATTACTGGCTTTTATATGATGCTTTGTAGAGATTCATACATTTTTGTGTTAAAAATAATTGTTTATTCCTGTAAAATGGTCTTGAAAACTAACTCCTCAGCTGAGGGAGAGGTTGTAGAGGACTACAGAATACCAGGCAAGAACAACTAGTGAAATCTTTAATAGCTATGCCTGAAATCTGTCCTTCACCAGTGCTTAGTGATCTATGAACACCACAAGATGCTGGAAGGGGACTTCTTGGCAGTCTCATTACACTGATCTGTGCACAACTGATATACTGTCAGGGGACCATTGGCTACACATACAGTGAAATAAAATCACATGTTGAGAAAAAACAGGGAGCATTCCACCTGAGGTCAAATTGCAGCAATTTGCACAGCATATTTGACTCTCCAAATCTGAAAGTGCACACGGCAGGTATCAGGGGAGGAAATGGAAACAGATGGAGGGAGTGGTGGTTGATCCTGACAGAAACTTCACAACAAATGCTTTTAGCTTTTGTACTTTGATTTTACCCCTGCAAAGATCAGCAGACTGTTTCTGGACACCAAACCCAGATACATTAGCTGAGAAAACAAAAACTTTGGCTGAGTTCAGAAGGGCAGAGAGAATGAAGGGGAAGAGGGCAGGATCCAGCCTGCAACCCCCCCTCCCTGCCCCAGATTGGGCATGAATACTGTAAGCCTGAGCAGAAGTCTAGGTGAGACAATTACTTGAGCAGTAAGCAGGAACACAGGTGGTTTATATTACACTTTTTTGTCGTGTTTGCTTCTACACTCAAATAAACTGTACTGTGCAAGTGATGGGAGTCATCTCCCATCCAGAGAGTCCCAAATACCAGCCAGTCAGACTGGTAGCAAGCTGGATATCTCATGGGATAGTGGAATCATGGTCTCAGGATAGAGAAACTGTGGGACTCCAACTGAGGAAGCATTATAGCATGGAGCGTCCCACCAGCAGGAAGGAGAAAAAGGTACTCAGAGACAAAAGAAAGAGTTAGCCTTTTAACTGTGACTGTATATCTGCAAAAATTTATAGAACAATAGGTTCAAAATTAGAGGTGTGATACCACTGGAATTTAAAAAAAAAAAAAAAAAAAGCAAAAAAAAAAAAGCAGAGTTAAACTGTGAAAAACATGTATATGGCTTGTGCTCCAGGCTGTTCTGCCAAAACTTACCCAGGGGGACAAATGCAGCCACTTGCACAGGGTGGTGAGGGGACACAGGAGAAGTTCATGGCAAGGTTTGCACAAGAGATCCCGCAATTCACACCCGCTGCTGGTAATCCAGGCACAGGAGATCTGCAGTCATAGTAGATTTTTCCTTCAGGGCATATGTGAACTTCAAATGCAAAATGCAGGTTAAATGAGATCAACTGCTCTTTTACACTGAAGGTTTTCTATTTGTTTTTGTTCACAATCTATTTATTTTAATGCACAGTTGGCCTACATTACAGTACACATAAGACTACAATCTGAATAAAAGTCTATAACTTCATTTGTATTACAGAGATACAAAATTCATACATGTTTTAATGTAAAAGAAAGACCAAAGCTTAATAATAAGCATCTGGATCTATGCACCCTGGATCTGATACACAGCCCATTCTTAAAGATGGAGTAATTATGCCTTAGGTAGACAGAATCGTTAGAAGCAGCCTAATTTTCAGTGTACTGAAATCCCTTCTAAATCCATTAGAAACTAATGAAAAATTTACTTTCTAGAAATCAAGATCTTAAGGTTTCCTCAAGATGGATAGTGACCCTAATTTCAGGTATTCCCATGAGAACATATTGACCTATACCTCACATGTATTATTATTTTTTTTAATTTCCCAAGTAACTTAGTAGTACAATTTGTGCTACAGAAAAAGGAAAAAGAAAAAAAACAAGACAACTTGTGCTCCTAACCTCCTATTTTAGATATGTCATGATGTTGAGTATCTCATAATGAAAATCCATATGAGGAGAAAACCAAATGACTGCTCAATGTCAAAAAATTTCTCTGTGCAACTGTAATATGAGACAAGACTGTAAATTACCTGCATTTTCTGTTGTGGCTTCAATACATTTCACTGTTCCATTCAAACACTGACTGGAAAAGAAAAGCGAATCCATCTTTATTCAAGGAGAAAATGTTTAGTAGCCACCATGTTAAAAAAGATAAAAAAGCCCTTCTGAACATGAGCCAGCAGTGTGCCCAGGTGGCCAAGAAGGCCAACAGCATCCTGGCTTGTATCAGGAATAGTGTGGCCAGCAGGAGCAGGGAGGTGATTGTCCCCCTGTACTCGGCGCTGGTGAGGCCACACCTGGAATACTGTGTCCAGTTTTGGGCCCCTCAGTACAAGGAGGACATTGAGGTGCTGGAGCGTGTTCAGAGAAGGGCAACAAGGCTGGTGAAGGGTCTGGAGCACAGGCCTTATGAGGAGCGGCTGAGGGAACTGGGGTGGTTTAGTCTGGAGAAGAGGAGGCTGAGGGGAGACCTTATCACTCTCTACAACTACCTGAAAGGAGGTTGTAGCGAGGTGGGTGTTGGGCTCTTCTCCCATGTAGTTAGCGATAGGACGAGAGGAAATGGGCTCAAGCTGCGCCAGGGGAGGTTTAGGTTGGGTATTAGGAAAAATTTCTTCACGGAAAGGGTAGTCAAGCATTGGAACAGGCTGCCCAGGGAAGTGGTGGAGTCCCCATCCCTGGAAGTGTTCAAAAAACGGGTAGATGTGGCACTTGGGGACATGGTTTAGTCTAGTCTACCCTTGATTGGTTTAGTGTGGACTTGGTAGTGTAGGTTAATGGTTGGACTGGATGATCTTAAAGGTCTTTTCCAACCTAAACGATTCTATGATTCTATAATACAACTTAACCCAATGTAAATAACAGAAATCCGGAGGGTTAAAATCCGAAAGCATGAGTTCTGACCAACATTTTGTTGGTGATCTGATCTGTAATCAGGGCCCAAACTCACAAAGGTGTTTATGTACTATTTAATTGCGTAACATTTACTGAAATAAGAAAAGCTGGGTATGTCAGCCTCTGTGGGAATGTAGGGCCAGGTGATTCAGGATGCTGGCAGGGTAACACAAAACCTTATCCACCTTGGTGAATATGGAAGGATACAGTATGCAAATTTCCTGTTGCACAGACGTTAGGATACACAGCTTGATTCTTTTTATGATAAAACACAGAATTGCAGAAAAACACATTCAACAATAAACCTAGTTCTCATTTTTTCCTTTTCCTTAAAAAAAATGTGAAAAAACCAAAGCATTGCAGAGGCATAGCAGTGGCAGAAAAATGAAGCCCCTACTCACACCTCTTGAACTACATGATTACCAAACTTCAATTATAACAACTATAATATATAAGACCTCAGCAAGCATCAACCTTGACACTCAAGTCACAGACATGATTTTAAATCAGGAGGTTGAGAGCATTTCTTGTAAATTGAACAAGTCTGATCAGGAAACCTGGGAGGTTTCCCCACTTGTTTCAGTGAGGTCAGGATTCCATCATGAATTAATACTACAAAATGGAACAAATATAGCTCCCTGCAAGCCTTTGTTTGAAAGACTTTCCAAAATAGAATCACATTGTTTATTCTTTTGAAACCAGTCTCATACTGCTATCATAATGCCCCCAGGTCTAAGAACAGCACTGTAACCTCTGTCTGTGTGTGTTTTGAGATACTCTTTAGTCCCTGGTTTACAGAATTTTCCAGGTATCCTGTTGTTAAAATAAGCAGGTACGTAATCCAATTTCTATTAGGCTCCCTTTTACTTAGTGTCTAACAAAAATAAAATCTCGATACAATAGGCCTTCATTCTATATGAAAAAATTCTCAAGGCTCTTGTGTAGCATCCAAACTGTGATACATGAAAGATAAAACTTGGCACTCAAACCTACCAGGAGCCTGTTGGCGTAGGGAGGATTTCTCCAGGCTGGAGGGCTTTGCCCTTGTAGTGACAACGACAGGCAGATCTGTTAAACGAATATTTACGCATGTAGATAAAAAAGCAAGATGAAATGGGATTTAAGTGCAATCCATTTATCAAGCTATTATGATAAACACACCTTATAATTCATTAACTCAATCTTTATATTTACAATATACTTCTAAAGGCAAAAACTAAAGGATGACACTCTGTATTGAAGTCAGTGGCAAAACTCCTACCATCTTCAAAAAGCCAGGATTTTCGCCAATCTCCATATTATTTATTTGCTGTTTCTGTGCATTAGTCTTATGGAAAGGAGCTTTTCTTCCCAGGTATGGGAGCAGTATGGCAACATGTAGTTCCCATTCAAAAGACTGTCAAAATCGTGGGACAGAGGACTTATAGCAAAATCCATTAACTCTGTCTGTGATAAGAGCCAGATGGGATAGAAGTAGTTAACAGAATTCCCTAGAAACCATGCAAAAATATGGGAATACCAAGTTACCTCACACTCTTTAATAGTTTGAAATAGTCTTTATCCCTACAATATGAACTTTACTGATGTTTCCAAAATATATGTTGCAATGAACAGCGATAACTCTGTATAATCTTGAAAATTATATAAATACTCTAGTATTTATATTATAAATATAATATATATTTTATATAATATATTTATACATTATACATTATATATAAATATATATTATTTATTATAGATATTATAGATATAAATATATATTATAAGTACTCTAGTTTTTAATTCAGTACCTGAACTCAGCAACTCCCTATGGTGGAAAGCTATAAAGTTTTGTTACACAATGTACGAACCCTATTTCCTTTCATTGACCATTTCTTTCTATTTAACTGAAGGGGTTTGCATTGTGAGACAGAAAAAAGACACTCCTAGCCACTCTCTCCATACTATTCCTGACTTTATGGACTGCTACTATATAGATTCCTTCTCACTTCTTAAGTGTTAAAACCAAGGTTTTCATGTGAAAATGCTTTCCCATGAATAAAAAAGTTTCATCACCCTTCTCTAATGCAGTGTGACATATCTTCTCTGAAGTGCAGTAGATGGCTGTACACACAGTAGCAGATGAGGCCCCACTATTGATTGGTACAAAAGAATATGAAATCTTCACATATTGCTTGCTATCCTGTTTAGGCAGTCTACATCTTGAGGGAAACAGCAGAAAAACTACTTTAAATCTTGCTGGAAAGAGGAAAATGTGCCTACACATATATTCTATTTTCTTATGACTTACATTGATACACAAAAGTTGACTGACTCTTCAAAATATTTCCCGTCAGGACAATTACATCCTTCTGCACAGTCGTCACCACAGATTTTTGCCATAGAAAGTGAAGCACAGGAGTGTTTACAAAAAGAAGAGCACTGATGATAAAGCATACCACTGTGACACATCACAGCTGGAGGAGAAAGATGGAGAGAGAAGGGAGAACATATTCTTAAAATGTGAAAAATAGAAAACAAAGCAGTATATCATGGGAGTGTGAAACAGCAAAGCAAAATGATTTCTTGCTGCATTGGGGTGAGTTAAAATGCATAAGGCAAAAATGCTATTTTACTGATTTCTTAAGTTAGAAATGTTTAGATTCAGGTGGGTTTATGTTAGACAATTCCTTAGCTGGAATTGTCTATTTTGTAAGCAGTAGGTGTCTATTCTTTATCTATGTTAAGCATGTGTGTGTGTGGTAGGCATGTCTATCTAGTAACTCAGGCTTCCAAAAGAGCAAGAATGGTCCAGTTAAGGTGGAGGCATTACTCTATGGTTTAGAAATGCCTTGGTTTAAGTCATTGCTATATCCTACTTGATAAATCACTGCCCATCCTGCCCTGCCTGCCCTGGGGAGCCCCTGCCACCCTGGCTTGCCTTCCCTTAGGGAACAGCCCTGCTCTTTGCCACTCCCTGATTACTTTAGCCTAATACGAACTTCCACGTGAGTTAGGGATTCAAAGTCAGAAATTTAAATTCTCTCTGTAGCCAATGGAAAGGGACAGGCACCCTCTGTGAGGTAGCTCAGGGTCCCCAACTCAGATGCTTAACATAAAGGCTATTAGCATTCTCCCCTGAATATGTCATTAGCCCATGCACAATTCTAGTTTCCAGCAAAAAGGGTCAATCCCTGTATTTTGTGGAGCGAATGATATTTACACATTTCTAAAGGATACTCTGTTCTGCAAACATTACTCACCACAGTAAGAAATATGAGATCTGAAGTCAATGACGACCCCATGCTTGCCACAGACATAAGCATAGTGCGCCAAAGCATTACACAAACAGCTGCTTCCACATTTGCACGCGTCAAAGCGGCATAGCTGGTAGTATAATCCTGGACTGATGTAGGCATGGCAGGGAGCAAAAACTTCTTGATTGATGATATCACAGTGAGATGCATACCCAGCTAAGAGAAGGTGATACTGGTTTAGCCAGATCCATTTGCATATAACAGTTAGTCAAATGAATAGCACCGAATATTAAAACCAAACATAGCCAGTTGTGCAACAAAACCTTGTATACTATGTCTTTCTGCAAAGTTCTATAGTTTAAAACTGATATTGTAAGCAACTCCCTCAACAATAAACTCTACTTAAGACAAAAATAACTATCTAAAACCAGTTACGCCTTCCTCTAGTAGTGCAGGAAACTCAAATGGGAAAGTAATATATTTCAAAAGAGTTAGTTAGAAGAGTCCTCCGAAGCTGGGAATACATTTTTTCCTACCTGATGTTTCATTTAGCTTTGAAATCAGCAATGGCCATATACTTCTTGGCATGCGGACCCAGGAAGTATTACAAACTGGAGCTCGAGGGCATGCAAGTCTCAAGCTGGCCGTATACCTTCTAGCACCAACAGACCCTATTCCTAGCACTGAAGTGTACTACCACCACAAGTGGTGGAATATCTCAGCATCACCATAGTGTGGATCGTATTTAAGCCAGTTTTGCTGCTAAAAGAGTGTCCCTACCCTTCATCCTCCCTGCTTATACCCACATGCACACACTGATGCAAGGATTTCTGGAGTCTCTCAGTAAACTAGATTCAAGGAGTGAACTTGAGTTGGTTGAAAAGTAACTTGACAAAATAAGTAAACAAACAAACAATAATTTCTTTTTCAGTTTCATCAGACTAAAATCATCACAGAACTGGAAAAATGCTTGTGCTAGCTCAGCACAGGTGGTAGCATGGGGCAGGACCACTTACTCAGGAACTGCTTTTTCCAATGATGATTACAGGATCACAGGAAAATTCAGGCTGGAAGGGACCTCAAAAGGTCATGTAGTCCACCCTCCTGCTCTAAGCAGCTTACTCTTAGGTCAAACTGCACCTTCACTGAGGAAGCACAGAACTGAAGGTGAGGCATGAGGTATCTTGGAGAGAGCTAACTTGGCTGAGATGTGCTGCTTTAAAAGACAGCCAGTGCTGAAGGCATAAAAAGTCTTAGAATGCCCCAGATTCTTAAAAGTTTATGGTTATTCTAGGCTTGCTCCCACAGGCTCTAAATATGGCCAGATCCCACATCCTTAGTGAGGCCTTATGTCTGAAACATTAAAAACATGAGACAATTCTGTCAGAATTGGCAACTACTGTCTGCCCATTGTCTTCATTAATTGAAAAGAACAGCAACATGGAAAGGAGGAGACAGTGAAAGTTCAACGCAAAACATAGGCATGTCAACCACCCAAAACTAAAACTTTACTCAGGAATTTGAACAAATCCACACATCTCAGATTGTTTGCAGCAGTTTGTGTCAGAGAGCACAGATGGAGGATAAGGAAACTTTTAACGCAACAAGGACAGAGAAGCCCAAGACAGGGCTTTTGATCTGAACACTGTCTCAGCAAGACACTGTCTGCTGTGCTTTCTTTATCAATCTACAAATGTGCATCACATCATTCCTCTTGACTGGCATGATTTACGGGACTACAGATGGTGTTCTGCCTAGCACTCTATGTATATTAGACAGCAGAATTTAGGACTCATGGCCAGTACACCCAGCATTAATAGATCAACTAGCTTGTATTTATGAAGGATTTACTTCATTTTACATGCTAAATGTATGGAAAGAATAGTCTCTGCCAAAAAAGAAAAAGGAAAGAAAGAGTTCACACCTAAAGCTGAAGTTGAAATATATGTATGTGCAATTCATTCACAGAGAAAACAAAAAATGTCCCATAATAAGATACAGCTAATTCTAGACTCCCATGTGAAAACATACCATTTTGCTGATTAACGTTGCAGGGATCAGCCACAGGAATATTGATAGGCACAGAACAAGCGGAGGAAACTTTCCATGCATTGGCATGAAGTTGTGGGGTCCCTTCTATCATCCCTGCTGGAGAACTGAAAAGGAAAAAAATCAATACTGCAAGTGTCCTGCTGACCTTATGGACTACATAGGTAAGGACGCAAGTACATCAAAAAGCCTTAGGTGCATAGTCACATTGAACATTCAATGTGTCAAAAGAATTTCCATCTGTAAGGTATAAAAGAAGAGAGGGCATGTGAAGCTTTTTCCTCAATATTTTACTCATGCAAAAATATTCTTACACTCACAAGTCTGCCCTCACACTTAATTCAAGTACTGTGAAATCACTTGGAGGAGGCATTAATGAAAGGAGAATTTGGCCTTTATTCAAGTACGTACATTCAGTGAAATGTCAAAAATTTGACCTGTTAGCTAATTTCAGCGTTCTCGAGGGGAGGTGTTTGCATGTTGATGCTGTTTTTCACCAAGTATTTCAAAAGCATTTATTATTGCTAGAGAAGTTTTGTGATATTATAGCTTGAGGAACTTTGGAGAAAAAGAAGCAAAAGAGTAAGGAAAGTGCTCTTCTAATTAAACTACTTCCTGTGGTTCAGAATTACATTTTTTCCCATTAGAATTTTGGGAAAAAATATCAAGCAGTAGGAAGTGTTAATCAGGTGAGGATGATACTACTATTATTATCCACTCTTTTTGTCAGTGCTCATGTATTTGCTCTGATGGTAAGGGAGCAACAGGGAGGAAAAAAAGTACATTCAAGCAATATCATCATCCAATAACTTCTATAAATAATATGGTAGTTTTCTAGAATTACTTAGCTAAACATCTTAGAATGACTTAGTTAAATTTATGAGTTTCATATTTTAAAAAGTGACTAACATTTTAATTAAGAGGTTTTATATTGGTTAGTTTAATAAAGTATCAGCATATTAATGAAATTAAATTAAATAATCAGATGATTACACTCAACAAAACTTTTCACTTAAACACAATCTAAATGTACAATAGGCAACTTACAGAAAATCATCTCTTAAATTCCCATTGTACGTTCCACATAGTCCTAACGTCCTTCTCTTCCAGCCAAGATCAACTTGAACATAGATCCTCTCTCCATCTTTAGCAAACAGTATCTTCAAACCAAAATTAGTTTTCAGTTGAACAAAGAAAGAAGATATGTTCTGAATTTCAATAGCCCCTGACATAGCAAAAGAAAAAGAAAAACAAAGTCACTGAAATCCAACTTCCAGGTTGTATTGGTTTACCCCTTAAACAAAATAGATTTTGAAAACTCAGAAATAAAATGAGAAACTATGCACAACCTCACCTGCAGCCAAATAACCTCACCCATTCTCCATCTGAACTTATAAGACTACATATCTTATTCATTAGCAACACAAATCAGGAATTGCAACTACTGTCAACAGTAAAAAATCTTTCACCTTTCTGTACCTGTGAGTTATCCAAAAACACTGTCGCATTTCTTTTTTTTTTTAGAAGAAAGGAATGCAACAGCATGTCTCTGGCAATGTGAAGACAAGACAAGAAGCCACTTGTTTCTTAGTCTCCAGGGATGTTATAAGATTAATTAACAGATGTCTGTAAAGTGTATTGCAATCTTTAGATACAAGGTTCACTCTTGCTGCTATTGATATGACATCAGTATAGCTCTTTCCTTAGACTGTATGTGAACTAAGGCCCTATCAAATTCCCAGCTTTCCTTCCCAGCAAACCTAACATGCGAGGAAATGGAAATTTCACAGTCACAGCATTCATTTGCTACACAGTGTTGAGCTACTTGCAGCTGCAGGCTTAAAGCAGATGTCCCTTCACAAGCAGCCTCTATGCATGTACACACACGCACTTAGGTGCATAAACTGAGAAGAGGCAGATAAAATGCTTAAAGAAGTTCTTAGCTGATAAGACTTACCAGATACACCCAATTATCAAGAATGTGACACCAAAATATTTGTCATAGATTATATTTGTCGCAGACTATGGAAAGAGACAAGAAAGTGAATAGGTACTGATTCAAAAGACATAAAATGAAATTATCGATGAAATTATTAAGCAGAACTGTCAACATAACTGAAAGTATAACTGAGCTATGAAACTTATTGCCATAGGAAGCTGTGAATGCCAAAAGCAGAACTGTGACTGGACAAATTCAATGAAGAAAAGACATAGCTGTAACCACCAGCACAGATCTCCCTAAACTCTGTTTTGCTGGCGGCTGGGAAAGGAAAGGGGAACTCCCACTTTACTCTTTCAGAAGGAGACTAAAAATCCAGTAAGAATTTACTACTGTAATTTACTACACTGTAAGATACAAAATGTAGAAATACCATTTTCACCTTCAGTGCTTAATTTTATAACATCCTTTTAAGGCTGATTTATTTTACTATCCTTTCCAAAAAGGTGAAGTAACCTGCCTGAAATCACAACATAAGTGAGCGCTGAAAGCAACGTAGATCCCATAGGGCACATGGATTCCATTCCATGCCATTTATTCCAAAAAGTTTTAATCAAGCTAGACCTTAACATCAGCATCAAGATGATTTCCAGCCTCTCTTCACCTCCCTTCTTTTTCTTACCACCTCCCCCCTAAACACAAACCAAATTAGTAGAATTTCTAGGCACTCTGCAAGATAAGAAATGCAAAGAAATGAGGGCATAATGAAGGACTCCATTTAACAGCATGAAAAACTACATTTCTAGAACCATTACTAAGGTTATAAGAAGTAAGTGATTGTACATTTCATAAGTTATGTTTGAAGAAGCTCCTTTTTCATAGACAGATATTATTAAAAAGCTTTGGAGCATATAAAAGAAAGAATGTGAACCCTGGTAAAATTCTACTCCATGCACTTCTTACCATTAAGGTTAAAAACTTGGTTAGGGCCAGTTTGGACTTGACCGTATCTCGTGAGAGTTACTTGTTTGCTCACGTCGTCTTCAAGAACTAGTGTTATAGACTCAATGCAGGTGTGGTCAAAGTTCTAAGTAGAAACAAGTTTCACCATCAGAAACAGGCAAAGACATTAATATTGCCATGGAAAGCAAAACCAAACAAACAGGGGAAAAAACAGTTGTATAGAAAGGAAATACCACAACTGTCATCAGGCAAATCAGTTGTAAGCTATCACTCAAAGCTTTAAACGTCGCACCCAAAATTGTATGTAGAACATCATAAAACATTGCATATGCATGTTAAAGCAAAAAGAATGCATTGTAGCTATTATGGAGGTCTGGTAGTAAGAGGACAGATATCCCCAAGTAGTGATACTGGGTTCAAAAGGCCACGCTTGCATGGCCACCCTGGGTACTCCTCATGGCTGGGTTAACCAGTGTTTGAGCAAGAGTCTGATGTTACATCAAGCTGGTGCAACCAGAGCCCAAATGCAGCAGTGCAGAAGAAAGAAACTATTGCACACATGAAGGTGCTTCTCACCTTGAAACGTAGGCATGATCTCTGACTGCAGACCAAAAGGATAAAATTTGTCCAGAATTATACTACAATAATTTATAAATATCTGACTATCAAAAAATGGTGACTTATAAACTAACTCACACCCATCATTTCAGAGTGCTATCCAGGCAGAATTTATGAACCTAAGTACAGGACAAAAGGTGACACATAACCAGCTTAAACCAAGCATCTTATGCTCCCTGGAGCCCCTAGGTTTTCACCCAGAAACTTTCCAAGGTACCTAGAGTTGTGCTAAGGGTTATTTCCAGTAGCATCCTTGTGTCTTAGTGGCTACCTAACCAACCATTTCATGTTTGAGGCCACCTGGAATGCAGAAACAGGAGTCCCAACACCTATGTAGGAGAAGGAGGTGCTTACAAAAAAAGCAGAGGCACCAGCTCATAGTCTAGCTTTTGAATGGACATGAGAGACAGTCCCATAATAGGGCAGCTTCAGTGCATCACTCTCTGCTGATGAGTTCAGGCATCGCAGCCCTCAGCACACAGGCAGCTGTGAGTCACAGTCTCAGAGCCCCTTCTCCTGAGAGCCTAGGTGACTAATAAAATCATTAAATCCAGCCTCGCAGATAAATACTTTTCATAAGCACCTCTACTCATAAAGCCTGTTGTTGGATACCTGCCAAAATACTTTCAAACAAATATGTGTGGTGGCTAGTCTCTTCAATAATTTTCTAAAAGGCATTGTTCCAACAAATTAAATATGCGATAACATATCAAATAAAAATCCAAAGCTACCAAAAAAAATCTCTTGCCTAACTAGCAGTGTATTAAACCTGTTCAGTGCTGCCAGCAAGAGCTTTTCTAAAGCCTAAGACATCTGTTTGTACCACAACCAAAGATGTATATACTTGTTTAATGTGCATAAATGAATAACTCTTTAGACTTTATCCCTCTAAAGATGCAGTTGATTTTACAAAGGGCAATACAACATGTAGCAATACAACCACTTACAGAAAAGCTGTAAAATGGTTTCAATTTATATTTTCTGTTAAACATAACCTGGTGGTTTACAGTAGAATCTATACAAGATTGCCTGAAATATGGATGGACACACTTGTTGTGAACGTTCAACAAAAATGTGACTTACCTGTCCACAAGGTGCTTTCTGTAAAGTGATTGTGAATTTGTTTTTCCCAGTGCCTTTTACCAAAATGTACTGGCAAATCCCAAGGAAGGTGAAATGACGTCCATCAAATGTTGTGAAATGAGAGCTACCTGTGATGGAGCACTCAGCTTGAGAGAAAAAGGATAAACAAGAATGTTCACTTGCATAAGAATGTATCATTATTCTGTAAATGATGGAAGAGAGATAAATAAGAAACTTTCTCCTTATTTCTAAGCACATAATCCAGGCTAACTTTAATCTATCTATCTATTACAGCATTTGGAAATAAAATATGTTATATACACCTATTTCCATCAGATGCCATCTCATATTGCACACACCAATGTGCAGCATCTTGTGGTTCTAACTAGATGAGATGCCTTTGAGTCATGAGTTCTCTAAAATACAAAAGAGTTTTCTTTTTATTACAACTCTGAAGTTTCCTACAATCTTCTTCCTCATCATCTTTTGGCATGACTGAGTGTGAAAGAGGACAAGCTTCTTTCTCCTTCCTTCTAGGTACTATGGAACTACTTGTCACTGCAGGTATGAAGAGGCCGCAGCTGTCTGTCTTCAGAGTGCACCTATATTTATTCATTTTTCAGTTTGGATCAGGAGTGCACTGTTGAAGCAAGTCTCCAGAGCATCCCCGCTACTGCACTTTGATTCGCACCATGGGGCAGTGTCAGAGCACATGAACTAGATTCATTTTGGCTGCCGCTACTGCAGGAGGTGCTCTGTGGGAGGACATCTAATGTGCTCCCGCCACTAACAGGCATTCAGTTCCTAGGACCAGTCATAATTAACCCCCCCACATGCACACATGACACACACAAGACATGTGGAGTGGTTCTCGGTGTCAACTGTTTTATACTACAGATCCACCCTGTCAAGCCTTGCTTAGTAACTGTTAAGCCTTGGTTATTACCTCATTCAGAGGGGGCTCCTTAATTTGTAAAAAATTCTCTTTCATGCGTTTCATAGTATAATCTTGTCTAAGATACAGAACTGTCAAGGGAGTTTCAATACTGACTACTGCGTGTTCCTCTGAGTAACTCATTACAGAGACTTGTAATCTTTAAAGATAAGGATCATTATCCAAACATGAACTGCTGTTCCAAGGGAGAAAATACAGCACACTGAGAATCAGAATGATGTTTTTTCTTATTATTTGCATTACAATTGCACCTAGAAGTGAGGAGATCCTTATACCTGGCCTAGGTACTGCATAGGCAGTAGAAATAAGCCACCTGCCCCAAAGAACATAAAGCATAAATAGGAAATAGAAAACAAGAGGTGGATGTAACACACTGAGTTAGGGAAGCAAATGGGAAAAGGTACAATGAGTAAGGTCAGGTAGTTAACAGCTTCACCCTAGCTGGCCCAGTGCTACTCTCAGTATCCATCTGCTTAATCTTTCTTCTTAAATTAGCATCCCAAGCCCTTGGATCATATTTGGTTCTGTTGTCTTCTGAAAAGTTTATTCTTTATGTTCACTAAGGAAAGGAAAGAATAATAAAATACAGATACCTGGGCAATCATGATCAGTGCAGTTCCAAATGCCACCAATACAAATACTGAAAAGAAAAATCAAACCACAGAAATTCAGTGTTCTGATCTTTAGCAAAAAGAGCAGCTCTGAGCTAATTAATATGTCTTGAATTTACCCTTTCCATAGAATAGCGTGCATATTTTAGTGATACACAGGGCCCAGACTGTAAAACATAGGTACTAACTATTCTTTAAAATATGTGTGACTACGATGTTAAACTATGAGCAGCAGTCACAGAGAGAGGAAACACAGACCTGAAGTTTTCACATACCAGTTGCTACATTCTTGTTCAATTTTTGAGCCGACAGGGAAGGCAGTTCCATGATAACTACAAGGACAATTTGACACAGAGATACAAGTTCCATTTTCCATAATGAGACCTGTTGGGAGGGAAGTTAATAAATGAGAGAAAAAAACAAATTAATGAACTCCGCATCACTGCTCTTCCCCCATCTGACTCAAACATTCAAATCTGCCAGAAGGTGATCTCACCAGTCTTATCCAGGGACCAGCAAAAAGAGTCACCCGGTGAGTGTAGAGACCTCAGAGTGATGAGCACTGAAGCTCTCTCAAAGCAGTTGTCACTCTGAATAGCTGCTTTATGAAAAATGTCTGCCTTAAGCATGTAAAACTGTACAGACTCAAAAATGAAAAGATTCTGAGATCACATAATCTTTAGTCCTTCTAGAACAGGACTGTTCATAGTCCAATCCCTATTTTTTATTGAGTACAGGTCTCAAGAAGTTTGTCTTCTTGTACAGAGCATAAGACACATTCTGTTTAAACAAGACCTCGATATATTTTGGAATAATTCAAATAAAGTGGATTAAATCTGTGCAGTATCTTATTTTAGCAAGCATTAGTGATGGCTCCAGATTTTAACTGATATTTCATTCTGAGCCACCTCTGTATTCTAGAGAAATGTTTAAAACACAATAAAAGGAAGAATCACAGTGAGAATAACAACAGCTAGAGCAGAATTTACAATATTCATATTTTCAGGCTTTAACTTTAAGCACAGTCTATTTAGACAACTTTATTATGATGGATATTAGCTTTACACATATTTTTTCACATAAAATTGACAGTACTTACCATCTGGACAGTAACAGCCATCTAAGCAGTGTAGATTGCTGCCAAGACAATCTTTTTCAAATGTGCAGGTTGGTGGACAACAACTGATACAGTCACGGTGTACAAAGGTGTCTTCACACTTCTCAGCTAGAAAAAATACATTGAATGTTAGGTGCAATTTCTCTTTCCATACTGGAAAACCCCTCTCTCTCAAATAAACAGTTGTGCAGCGCTTCTGGTATAGATAATTATTCAGATCAGGTACAATGGATTGTTTGGAGAGGTTTTAACTGATGAACTGTGATGAATCTCACATCAGTATTTAAGTCTGTCTTTACCAAATTCTTACATCACCCCTCCAAAACAAATTACAGTTTGTGTGACAGGGGAACATGTGCTCATATCCCAGCTAGTCTTGTGCATGAGACTGAACTGCAATTGGTGAGTGGTGGTGACAACTAGAAGGAGCTGGATTAACTGTATTAATTCTGTTATAGGGCCAGTAGAGGCTGAAAGGTCATCTGGAAAGAGGGGCAACATCAGATCTCCACAGACATTTGTTCTTTGTCCTAGAATATGATCAGCACACATGATGTTTCAAGCAATCTGTGGAAACATGAAATTTGTATGGATCTAGGTCAGATCACAATGGAATTAAAATATTCCTCTAGCAAGTCATTGACTTCATTGTTTGCCAGCAATAGTGAAGCTGGTTGATCTACTTCAGTATCAGGTTTGAATCCTATAGTGACAAGTGTTGTCAAGATGGAATTATTTGAAAGTAATACATGGGCTATCTCAAAGGTCACATAGTATGCTTTATTAAAGAGTCTTACTACAGGCAGGAAAGTCATCCCTCCAGTCCTGCACCGGGGACCCAGCATGAGCGCATGCTCTAGCGTACTCTGTCACCGCCCTGCAGTATGTTTCATCATTATCCACTCTGAAATGATAAAACAAGAGAGTAATCAAGGAACTCAAATCCCATCTACAAATCTCTGCCACGGGACACTGCACAGGGTACTTCGCACTCAGTCATAACAGCACACGGTGAAAATACTATGGAAAGGTATGAGCTATACTGAATACACTGTTGTGTTTTTATCATTTGATCTCACAAAAAGTTATTTCATTTTAATACTACCACAATGAACAAAACCACTAATTTATTACAAAAAAGATAAATGTTGCTTATCTTGAACAAGAAACATGACCTTGTCTTGAACAATGGACAACTCAACAGTCTCAAGATCCATGTCTCAGGCTTTCTCCTTCCTGCCTGATGTGGAAACCCCGACCTACACCGATAAAAGACATTCTGGTCCAAGTAACAAGTTCAAGTTTCCAATTGCCTGCCAGTTCTTGAACTTAGGTGAGAAGAACCCTGTTGGTGACTGACCTGACTCCTGACCTTGTGCCAAAGTGCTCAGCATCAGAAGCATTATCCACTGAATACTGTAGAGAGGCTTAGGGATTTACAGCACAACCTTGGGCAAAGACATTATCTCTGCCTTAATCTATACAGAAGAAGCTGTACAGTGCGCTTTTGCCAGGATCAAGTAAAAAGACATTCATCAGTGTTTAGGTAAACTCAAATTTTATTCAGATTTAAGTCACATGAGGCAAGATACCACCAACCTTTTATTACTGTGAAAGTCCAACAACTCCCATCACTCAATGTGGAGGACTTGATGCCAAAATGAACTAGTCATGACACAATATTTCTATTATAAACATGACTGTGACAGATCAGCTGGGTTTGTCTTTCAGCACACAAGATCATGCTTCCAAAATTAATGGTCTTAAGAATATATTGTATTGTGTTTGTATTCGGCTTTCAACACATCTGTTATCAAATGAAACACCACTATACTCTTTGTTACAGTTATCAGAGTCTCTCTACCTCTCCTTATCCAATCCAATTAAATGGGTCTTAATAGAAAGAATACTTGGCATACACTATGGCCCCACAAAAAAACTTCATAAACTGACACTAAGCCACAAGAAGAGAGGTCTCTTTTATAAACAAAATAAGCCTCAATTATTGAGGTTCTGAGACACAGAAACTTCCTTCAAGGTTTTTAACATTCACACAATTCACATCAACACACATATGCATGTTGACAAAAATCAAATCCTCCTTAAGACCGTGATGCTGATTCAATATCACATTTGAAAATTTGCTTTTCATTATTCTTCTTTTGCTAAGAAAAAGTCACAATAAACTCTTGAGTTACAAAGGACCATACAGAAGCAACTCATCTCTTCTCTGAGCAAAATCAATGTACAGATCATAAACTTCAGGAAGCACACTTTGGAGATTTGCCTACAAACACAAATTCTTCCATCTTGACTTTATGGTAAAGCAGAAAACTAAAAATTCATCAAAAATAAACTAACAAGTTGTAATGGATTATACTGAGTGATTCTTACTTTTAGTCTTGTGATCCTTTCTGTATGCTTTTGATTAAATTGATGATGCTCTGAGAGGCCATAATAGTATTTGGCAAAAATCCTGCTATTTATGACAATTAGCTCTTAATTTAAACACCCTGTTAAAAAGGAAGTGGTACACTGCTCAGTCATCTATTCAATTACACTCTGGAGCACCAGTTTGACTTGAATGACAAGAACTAAACAGGAGTCTGGAGAGCTAAGGGAAAAACACCAGGCTGCATATAATGCCAGCAGCTGAGGGGGGTCTGACTCCCACCAAAGCCAATGAGAGTTGAATTTCTTTTGACAACTCTGAATTTACATACATAAAACACTTCTGAAAAATTCTACTAATTTGAACCATAGTGATTGCTCATGAAAACAGTCCATGTCAGACACATGGTCCAGCTCCTCCAGTATCGTTGATATTTCTTGCTAGTATCATCTCCGTTTATGTTTGATTCAGGACCTCCAGATACAGGTTTCAGGTTTTTTGTGATTAGCAGCTCCTCATTTGTCGTTAGTGATTTTCCATAGATTTCTCTTCCATGTATTTGTCTAGTATTTCCTTGAATCCATGTAAACCTTTAGCAATCGAAATATCCCTTGACAGGCTGGTTCTGTGTCCTTTGTTTCCACACTAAATCACCAACTGAGAAACCCCATCCTTTCACTTTGAACTTGGTTCCTCCTAACTTCCTTCAGCACTGCTCAGTTCTGGTCTCAAACAAAAGAGTGAGCATTCAATTCATGTGTCAAAAATAAATACACAAGAACTCCAGTCTTACCTGCAAAGATCATTCATACAGCTAGAAATGTAAGAATATGGATCTATGCTCTCATGACAGCTGAGAAAAGGAAACTGTAGGAGTATTTGGCACTTGAAGAATATGTCCTGTACATTAAGAAGAATCAGTAAACAATAGTTAGCAAATACTTTCTGAACAAGCATAATTCTTTTTAGCTTTGTTTCCCTAATCTAGGGTTCTTTATATCCCCATTAAAATTTGAGAACCTCACAGTCTCAATTTATTATTATGTCTCCTTTATTATTCTTCCTAAAATTTGTCCTCTCTGCCTAGGCTGGTTTGATTGCATGCTGGTCCTAAACCAGCTGGGATGAAAGACTGTGAAATGACAAAAAGCCCATTTTGTGTCAATGCAGGAGCTGAGCATGTTACTTCTGCAGTATTTCACAATTTCCAAAATAATGAGGTGTAAGATGCCAGGACTGGAAACTGAACCCAAGTTTAATGCAGCAATGAAGAGCTCTGCCAGCAGACCTGTGCCACTTGGCACATCCTATCTGAGCCTTTGTACTTTTAAGCTAAGCATCTGAAGATATTCAGACATTCCCTAGCAACAGTCCTGATCTGAATCTCCCCTTTCTCAAAACCTCAATGCATTTAAAGCTTTTTTCAACATGGTGTATATTGCTAGATTCTTGTACCATCACTAGGCAATGAAGATTAAGAGTGTGTATATATGTGTGTGTGTATATATATATATATAAAAAACCATGATTAATTTACCTCAATGGATTCTGCATTAGCTGAGCAAGGACTAGGAAAATCTGAGGCAGTAGGTACACAAGCTATGTCATCTGAGGTTTGCACAGCCCAGCTATTTGCAAATTCAGCAATGTCTTCTGTATATTCACCAACTGCATGAAAACATTGGAAGAGCATCCGGGGGAAAAAAAAAATTGTCAACACATACACAAAAGACAGCTTGAAAATTTCTGGTAGTTTTTCAATGTGTTTGTTACCTCAGTTACAGATACGTTCAGAGTACAGGTGGTGTAGAAAAATGTTATTTTTCTTTTTTAATTTCAGGTAGTATTTTATACTACATTTAAATGGAAAGATTAAAAAAATATATGACAAGGTGTTGGCTGGGATTTTTTAAGTGCAATCACTGACAATTTTGTGACAAATATACAAATAAGGACAAGCATCATGCACTGAATACGTAAGAAAAAATACATTTCTTTAAAACAATTTAAGGCTTTCATCATGTTTCACAAAGGTCAGTTAGCACTATTATCTCCCTCCTTTTCCCTTGCTGCAGAAAAGCCCTACAACAAACACACCACTGCATGCCCAGCTCTTCTCACAGCATGAGCATGGGAGAATTAATGAACAAGATGCATGACTGGAAGTCATGGCAACAGGCTGAGGAAGATACATGGACATACAAGAAGGCTGGCATTAAAGAAACAGACCCCAGAATTCTATATTTTTGCAGCAAGAACTAAATATTACATTTTCTCTATGTTCTTAAGGATGTTAAAAAGGACCTTACAGTAACTGGTATCTATGCTATAGTTATCTATATCTGTGCATGGTTAGGAGATAGGGTATTGAAATGAAATCAGCTACAGTTTTTTTCACAGAGCTGTACTATCCAAAACTTAATCTAACTTCTTCTAGCACAAGATGTACAAAGTTTGACACTCTGAAATGTGGAAGGCCCCAAAGCACACTAATCAGATATTTGTACTTGGATCTCCACCAATAAACAAAGGTAAGATCCTAACCACCAATCTATTTTACTTAAGAGCCAGGGAGACTTAAAACATTTCTCCCTCTCTGACAGAATAGTTCTTTATGCAGAAAACCCTTCCCAAACATAAAAAGCTGGGCTGTGATATAGAGGTAAACCTGTTGACATAACTCTGCTTCTGCAAAAACCTTAACAATATATTATTTACATCTTGACAAGTCTTGAAAAAAATTTCTAAGTCCTCAAAAAATGTCACAAAATAAAATCACTGTCCTTGAAACAGTTCTATACACAGATACAGCCTTGTATATTAAAGCAATACAAAGACGCCAATAAAGATGAAGATAAGGAAATAGAAAAGGAGTTTGTTTTTAAACTGTGCTTTGAAATGGAGTATTACATGCCTCTCAGCAACTTATTTATTTGGGGCATTGCAAATACAGAGCATTCAGACTCTGGAAGACTCAGGATAGATGTAAGAGCTTCCCTTACACTACTGGGGGACGTTTAGCTGGGGGACATAAATCATCAACCCAAATCATTTATAAGATTTGGAAACACAAAGAAAAATATTGTGGCTGAGAAGTAATTTGAATTAGCAGTCTATTCTTGTGAAGATATCAGAACTTCATGCTTTGTATTTGCACAGAGTCAAGGCACCATGCTATACAATTGGTTCAAGGTCAAAATGATTCATAGCGCTCTCAGTTGTACACTAAAATAATACTATTATTTCTGACAAGGAAAAATGCTAGAAGAAATAATGATGGTGAAGAAACATAGCACTGGAAATGAAGAAAGCTAAAAGCTAAAAGTCTTTTATAACAGATAATACAATTAAAGATACTGAAAATACTATTTTTTAGAAATCATGTGAATTTATTATCTCCTCCAAACTCCATTTTTCTCCATTATTACAGATCACCAGTTTTAACTAGTTATTAAACATACTATACTCTAGTGTGCAGAAGTTAATATATGAAACAGGGAACTTATTGCTCTCATGGGAGAAGAGGTATGAGAAATTTGTATTGGGCAGATTTTTAAAGACTATACAAAGATAGGTACACTGCATCTTCCTTCACTTAGAAAGTCAAAAAGCTCTGCTATCAACCATAAAAAATGGGGAAAAAAGTTACAGTGAGATAACTTCTGTGACAAGAATATGCAGGGCCATGGGACTAGATTCTCTCAGCAAATAATGGTAAAACAGTCCTATCTTTGTTTTTATCAGACTGAGAAAAATATTCCTCATAGTCTCAAGCTTGTTCTTCCCCCCCCCGCCACAAAAAATCCCTATAGAGTATTCCCAACATAGACTACAGAATATTCTACCAGCTTAGCAAGTCATCTCTGTCTCAGACACAGCACTGGGCAACTCCTCATCCTACCGGGTAGTCAGAGGCCCGTAACACACCATACCAACAAAGAGATACAAGGAACTCCCTGGCAACAGCTTTGAAATTTGCGTATTTCAGCTAGCATTTTTATGATGCTCATGTAAATGAATGACTGGAGATGGTGCTTTTTCCAAATACTAATATTTTGGCTCTTCTCTCCTTCTCCCTCCATCCTTAAACATAGAGAAAACCACAAGCATTTGTTTATTTATTTATTATTTGAAGGCACTTTCATCGGCTAAGATAAACATACCCCAAGTGCTTTGCTGAGCAAGAAGAGGCTTAAACATACATATAAATACTTTCTTGAACTGGGGCCTTTTCCCTTAGCATCTTTAATGATGAGGAAAAGTAGAGCAGATAGTCTGTTTTCTGAATAATACTGAAATAACTGAAGCAGGACTCTGCCTTTTTACAGTATTATATTTAAAGTGAACATGGAAGCTGTTCACACAAGGCAAGGGTGTATTTCTAAGCTATTTACTTACTATTTTGCAGTATCAGGTCATCATATTTATTGCCATTAAAATTTCCACAGAGGCCACAAGGTTTTTCCTTATGATCTTCTGTCAGCTTAATATAAATACCAGAGTTTCCATCCCAAGCCAGAGAAAAGCCAAAGGTAGTCTTCACCAGAATATAGTCGGCCAGTCTCTCAAGGAAAGCATTGCCAACTGTCTGAGGCAATATTAATCTGGAAAAATAAACAGCCTGCTTCAAAGATCTCAGATGAGATGAGATTAGTGCTAGGAAAATACCACATAAAACATCACCTTCTAACTCACTAAGCCATTTTTCCCATTCAGTTCTTCATCATGTTCTTAGTGTCTTTTCTTCTCTGCACTTCTTTATATTGACCATCAAAAATGAATGCTTTTCTGCTGTATATACCTACCAGTTGTACCAATTATAAGCCTGAAAGAATAATGAATCTTCATTTTCAAAGCCCAGCATGGGCATGTTGAGGAATATGTCACTTCATGAGCATGCTGCGTTGCACAAGGAGCTATGTGATACTGTGGGCACCAGCAGCCCTTCTGGGCACAGTGTCCTCACTGGGTTAGACATCTGCAAATGGAGGAACTTACAGTACAAAAAATCCTATTGACCAAAATACTGTATATTTTCCTCCTTTGGCCAAAGACAGCTGGACAATAATATTGTAGCACGGATCTAATCCTAATCTTCCAAAGTTGCTTCTGTTGGGATTCACAGCATCACTGTAGCTGACAGTCTCAGATGCTAATGGCTATAGAATTACATCAAAGGGGATGACAAGAACACCTTAACAGCTCTTGGAAATTTTCTGTACTTTATCAACCAGTAAAATACACTTATGATAGCCTTGCACTCATCTTTTTACTTATTAAAAAACAACTGGTAAATCTGGGAGTTTGATGTATCTCAGAGATGTTTTGTGGAGTTTTTGCCCCAAAGGGGCAAAGGGGACTTAAAATCTTTGATTCAACCAATTCAGACTTGTCTAGAAGAAAATTATATTTTACATTAAGTATAGCTACCAAGAATAAATAATGATCGCCTTGTTCAAAATGGTATCAGGATGCACCAAGGATTAGCTAGAATTGTCTGATGCACACTTTGTCTCTACAAAGTAGGGATGGGTAACCGTTAGGTTACAGCTGAGAAGTTGAACCCAAGGTTCATGAGGAGAGTGTATGCTGTCCTCACTCAGGTATTACATCAGCACCATTACATCTGCTCACACTAGAGCTCTGTCAGCCCTAATACAGAACAGCGAGGGATCAATGAAGATATAGATCAAATTATTTTCTCTGGCTGGTGTAAAAAGCATCAATTTCCCAAACTCCACGCTATCTTTTTGCAATAAAATGTTAAAACCCAGATTAGAACACTCACCTGGTTCCTTCTTTTCTTACTTCATGTCCCGAAATAATTATTTCTTCTTGGTTTGAAAAAAATAAGCTGACGGACCTCTGACAAGTATATACCGAACCGTAACAGTGAGGACTGTTATGAACCTTAGAGGGAAAAAATATACACACAATAAGAATACATGTTTGTTCTTAATAATTTCATGCAATTTTTCATTAAATCATATATGATATTTTACATTTCTATGCACCAATCACTGAAAGAGCTTTACAAATAAATACTAAGAATATAAAAAAAGTCATAATTACAAAGATATAGAATCATAGAATCATAGAATCGTTCAGGTTGGAAAAGACCTTTAAGATCATCCAGTCCAACCATTAACCTACACTACCAAGTCTACTCTAAACCAATCAAGGGTAGACTAGACTAAACCATGTCCTGAAGTGCCACATGTACCCGTTTTTTGAACACTTACTCCAGTAAGTGTACTCCAGGTGTGGCCTCAGCAGCACTGAATAAAGGAGAAGGATCACATTTTTTTTAAATAAACACCTTCATTAAAAAAAAGACAGGCTTTTTTTTTTTTTTTTTTCCTAAATGGAAGTTGCAAGCTGGCTCCCAGAGGAAAGCATGAGCATCTGTGGGGGAGTGAGGGAAGCTGTGAGGGCAAGAGAGGGAAAGAGCATAGTCTCCTAGGCTCCCATGAAGAATTTCTGACTTTGGTTTCTTGCTGTGAGTAGTTCCTGCACAACTAGTTCACGCTACCCAGTAGCACTGAGAAATACAAATACGGCAACTGTTTAATAGCAAAAAGCATCACAAGACAGTGGTATAAATACTGGATGAAAGCCTCAGATCTTTTATGTAGATGAACTTCAGAGACACTGTAGTGAGCTACCTTATAACTGCCAGCGTAGGAGCTTGTTATTTGCGCTGAGGAGACACCTCTACTGCTCTGTTTCTAGAGGTCTGATCTGCAAGAGGGGACTACAAACCAATACAAAACCTCAGAGTAATACCAGCATTCTCCACACCGGCTGAGACTGTCACCAGCTGAACTACAACATGCTTTCCTGAACCACTCAGGATTTGTTGAGATTTTGGAGTGTTCCCATGGATTACTGAAGGCCTCTAACTTACGTGGATCTATTAAAACCCATTTCGCACTGGCTTTCCAGCCCTGCTGATGGAGAAGGGCAGGCTTTTCTGAAGGCTGCCTCTCCCCATTATACATACATAGCATAGTGAGCCAGGGTATTGGTTTGAATCATCTATC